>NW_017307462.1:414593-435149 GCF_000935625.1 Nanorana parkeri | reverse complement strand
CGCATTGCTGCCCCATCACCCCCTTCTTCTCCCCGCTGTGTCATCAATTCTCCACCACATCACATTCCTCCTGTTGCACCAAACCCCCCACCCCCCCTTGCCCTCTAACCCACTTCTTCTGCACAATTATCATCCTTCTGATGGCACATCACAACCTCTCTGCTGTCAATGTTTGCTTACCTGTTCCATATGTGGGTGGCAGAGGCATAGGGCAGGTTAGGATGATAGACGCAGGTCATAGTGGTATAGACCATTTATATAAGAACTCTAGGGAAATGTTTTCTTAACCTTTGCAGTGGGGCTACCCCTGCACTGCAAGGGTTAAGCACTCATTTTTGCTTAGGGAGATAATAACAATGTTATACTCACCTGAACGTTGGAGCTGGCTGGCTGTTAGCCCGGTCCCTCCAGCTTCTCTCCCCCTCTGCTGCAGTGGTCTATGGTCCAAAATGAATGTTTCGATATTCTGAACAATACCATCAGTTATTAACCATTTTAATTTCTTTAAACCAACGACTTGCACATGAGTTGATTTCGAGCTGCTTTCACTTGCTGCTGACTTGCACAGGGGATTAAAAGCAATCCAGAGACAGCGTTACAAAGCCTTATATGATCGTTTATTGTCTGATTGTTTGTGGGCCCCTCCACGACCCTGTCCTATGCCCTTTGACCAATAATTTGTGTGGGAAAGCCAGCCAAAATAGTTAAACAGTGTGCTTTCCCCCTGAGGAGGCCTGCATACTCCCCCTCCTTTCTTCATAAGCACAACTTGCATGTCTGTATAAAAATCTTTAGCTAGAAAGATCGTTCATTGACCAGACCGTGCATGCATGGCCGCTCACTGTCTAATATTTATACGCAGGCTTAGGCCCGTAATAAAACATCTGACCCTTTCACTGCCATGACAGTGGGATTGTATAGGTATGTGTACCTGTCTCACTGTCACAGAAGAACCCATCTGAGGGAAAGCACCAGCAGTCCGGACATAAGACCCCTATACCATACCTGGACACAATGGCAGCCAGTTTGGTGTCTATGAAGTTCTGCATGCACTGGTGCTCTGTAGAATTCTGCAGGAAGAGGCGGAAGGACTCCACATATCGGCTGTTGTCAGACATCAGGCTCCTCATCCCAGGCTCCATGTTTTCTTCCTCTGCAGCAAGGAGAATGAAAAGCTTCTTGTGTTTGTCTTGGCCTCGGCTCCCGGCCCTGTGTGAGAAATGACAGGATTTCAGTGCTCTGCTGGGCAGATATTAGCTGTGTACAACCGTGTCAGCTTATCACATCTCACTTACTGCTGCTAATATGTTTCTGTGTGATTTTCTCAGTCTGATTTCCTGTAGATTTTTTTTTTTTGTGATACAGAAAAAAGGAAAGAAGGAGGACTACAGCCAGTAGCATAAGAGGTACCCAAGCTTAAAGGGAATGTACAGTGGCTCTGTACATCTTTTTTTATTCTATAATTTGCTTTGCATGTAATGAGTCTATCTCGTATATTAGTTTCACCTTTTAAGTTGCATTAGTGAAATAAATGAACTTTGCACGATATTCTAATTATTCGAGTTTCACCTGTATATCTAGCTATCTAGATATATATATATATATTTAGCAGAGATTTTCAAACTGGAATAAACACTTAAAGTGTAGGTTTCATTGCACCAGCGTTTCAGTGTTGGCCTTGTGAAAGACAGACTGCGGCCACCGAAATGTTGGTATAATAAAACCTACATTTGAAGAATTTACTTCTAAGTGCCTACTGAACCTTTGTGATATACATTGCCTGTCCAAAACAAAAGTCATGTCGTTAAGTGAGGAACTCTATACAGTACTGTACTGCATTAGTACAGTACTGTATAGTGTTGCAGATGTACAGCACCGAACAGTATACTGTACATCGGGCAATAAAATACTTACCGGGACCCGCAGTGAAGAACGGAGGACATCACTTCCGCTGGCGACACGTCGCACAAGGTCGGAGGTCGATCAGAGGTCGGTCGTAAGTGCGAGTGGTCGCAAAGCAGGTAAGTCGGTAAGCGAGGAATGTCTGTACTCTAATATTTCACTGGATCGCTTTTAGTTTTGATTACGGCATGCATTCCAGACCTTAACCCCATTGAGAATCCTTGGGATGTGCTGGAGAAGACTTTAGGCTGGGTTCATACCTGGGCGTTTTTTAGCACTGATCGAAGCTCTGAAAAACGCTCAGCAAGTGAAATCCCATAGTTTCCTATGGGTATGGTTCCCACCTGGGCAAAAAACGCCCTACGCCCAAACAAGTACAGGAGCTTCTTTGGGACATATTTCAGAGCGTATCCATTGGTATTCCCAAGTGTGGCTTGGGGTTAACAAAGCAGTAACCCCGAGCCACACTCGGGACTACAGCGTAGGTCTTACCTTGTCCGCGGTCCCCGCTGTGTCCTCCAGCCGCTGCCCTCTTCCGGGCTGATTACCTTGGGAGCGTCCGCGTCGCAGGGGGGCGGAACCGGCGAGAAGTTTGGAAGTAAAAAAAAAAACGAAAAAAAGATAGAGAAAATAAAGTAAAAAAAATTAATAAATCATACCGCCAGGGAGGTATAAAAACGAGCGTCGAACGCGCGTTTCACTGAACGAAAAAACGTGCTAAAAAACACGCCAAAAAACGCGCCTATAGTAGGCCTAGGTGTGAACCCAGCCTTACACAGGCTGGAAAAGTTTTCTTGGTGAAAAGTTAACTCTGGATGGAAAGGACTCATGATTCCAAAGACCTGACTTGATTTTTCTCTGCTGCAGTTCAGTAATACTTGCAGGGGACATTGTTTTCGAATGGCACCCCAGTCGCGCCTGGCAGGTAGAGCGGTTTCCCGCCGTGATTCCGCCCGTGCGTCCGAATCTGATCGCGGCTTAAACAGCTGTGCGTCGTGTATCGTAAAAAGAAGGTAATTGTACCTTTTTTCTGCGATTGCCGAGCGGATGTCACCCCATTGAAATCAATGGGGCCGCGCGGCAATCGCTGCCTGCCTGGTGCAAGACCGCACGACACCCGGGACCGGGTGTCGTGCGGTGTAGTGCAAGTGTGAACCTAGCCTTAGGCATACATTATGTTAGGATGAATGAGAGGTATTGTCAGTTGACACAGCAAGCTGCTACAGAATTAGCCAGGGACCCTTGCCCTTCAAATTTCTATCATGGGGCCCCATAATTTATATTTATGCCCCTTGAAACTAAATATGTAGAATTCCAAGAACTCCTTGATACCGTTGGTGTGTACAGTTGGTTCCTATCCCAACATTCTCCCGCTGGCGTTGCGTACCATGTAAACAATTACATTTTTACTCTTCTGTATCTTGTTCACTTCTGTAGACCCTTCATGTAGAAAGTGATATGACTGAGCCAAGAAGAGCAATGTATTAAGCAGCTAAGCAATGACACTGTTCATGCATACATGGATGGCAAAAGTGGCAGGCGGGCAAGGAGAAGGCGGGGGGATAAGGCAGAGCGGGAGGGAGGCCAAGTTGCTGCACCATGGGCCTCTAGGTTGTACTTGCCCCCTGGGCTAAAAGTTGCCAGTCAGCCCCTGATGCCCAGGTACAGGACATTGCATGTACAGTGCTGACAGCTCTTTGTCGTGTGTGCTGCTATCCCACCAAACATACAGGTGAAACTCAATAATTTCACTAATGCAACTTAAAAGGTGAAACTAATATATGAGATAGACTCATTACATGCAAAGCAAGATAATTCAAGCCGTGATTTGTCATAATTGTGATGATTATGGCTTACAGCTCATGAAAACCCCAAGAACCCCAAATCCACAACCTCAAAAAAGTAGATTATTACATGCAATCAATAAAACAAGGATTGTACATAGAACAATATCGGACCTCTGAAAAGTACAAGCATGCATATGTACTCAGTACTTGGTTTGGGCCCCTTTTGCAGCACTTACTGCAATTACTTTTGTACGATATTCTAATTATTCGAGTTTCACCTGTATATGTCATACAGAATGTTCAGAAGAAAGCAGAACTCTACTCACCGAACTGGAAAGTTGTGAAGTTGCCGGAAGCTGAACTGAAATGACATGAATGAGGAATTGCAGAGTAATCCCTATTGTCCCGCCTACACATTCCTCTACAGCCATGTGAGCAGGAAGCTGAGCAACGAATGCTTATTGCCAAAGTCTAGTGTGTGCTCAGATTTGTGTGTATGCTAGGGGACACAAATTGCCCTAAAATCCAGGGCATGTAGCCCATTACCCCGCATGATTCTCAGTTTCAGTTATTATTCTGCATGCATGGACTCTGCACAGTGACACTTCTCTTGGTCACACATTCTAAAGTAGCCACACCCATTTTTTTCCTGGGTAACAATGTCTGACCGGCAAAACGTGTAGAATTCAAAGCTTTCTCTGTTCCTGGGCAGATCGGCATCACAGATGGTATGTGCAGGAGAACCGATCTGCCCCGGAACAGCTGATCGGTCCTGAAATCTCACTTCTATCCGACTTTGTATTGCACTTGCAAAGTCAGATAGAAGTGAGATTTCAGGACCGATCAGTTGTTCCTGGGCAGATCGGTTCTACTAAACATACCATCTGCAATGCTGATCAGCCCAGGAACAGCGGAGAAAGCTTTGAATTCTACACATTTTGCTGGTCACACATTTTTACCCCGGAAAAAAATGGGTGCGACTACGTTAGAATGTGTGACCAGTCACACATTCCAACGCAGTCACAATCTGTGATAGAGCACTGGAAGAGCGTTGTGTGGGCGGAGACAGCCCGCGCTGTCACAGGAGGCTGAGCTCTCCTCCCTGCACCGCTACTCAGCTTCCTGTGACAGCGTGTCAGAGAGGAGAGCGGTACAAACACTCGATCAGTGATCGTTGAGTGTTTGTAGATAATTGAGTGATGAATGAATGGGAAGTGATCTACATCCCCTCCTGTCCATTCATAATTGTGGTTATAGTAAACATACTCTGTCCTTTCTCTGTAATAAATCATTATTTCATTTTTTTCTATCTATTTTTTTCAACCTAATTTTTTGTGGTGAGTGCTGCAGAGAGTGAAATCATGCTCTGTGCAGCATTGAGGATCCATCCACCACCAGTGAAGGAAGAGGGTAAAGAGGATCTGTGGCATCACTGGACTGAAGATACCTGGGGGAGAGGGGTGAAAGATAGACAGACAGACAGACAAATAGATGATAGATAGATAGATAGATAGATAGATAGATAGATAGATAGATAGATAGATAGATAGATAGATAGATACATAGAATAAAAGATAGACACATATACCCAAGAATAGATTGACAAAGAGAAAGTGAGATGACATAATAAAGGACGGTAGATAGATAAAATAAGAAAGAAAGAGAAAGAAAGAAAGAATTATGGAAAGAGATCTATCTATCTATCTATCTCTCTATTATCTATCTATCTATCCATCTATCTATCTATCGATCTTTCTATATATCTATATATCTCTCTATCATCTATCTATCTATCGATCTATCTATCTATAGCTCTCTCTATATATCTCTCTATTATCTATCTATCTATCTATCTATCTATCTATCTATCTATCTACCTATTATCTATCGATCTCTAGACAGATAGATAGATAGAAATTTGGAAGTGCTTGTACAATATGATTGCAATGTGTATGGATATGTTAAGAGACGCCGAGGTTGTCTATGATGCAAGTAAAGATGCCGGCTGGTAGGATTGCACTGCAGGTTAAAAAGAAGTCGGAGTATGAATGTCTGGCAATCATCTAATATCTATGTCCGGCTTTGCCCCATGACCTGTATCAGTGGCCAGAAATGGATTCTCTCCACAACACACACCCAGGACCATCATTATTCAGAGCCAGGCACTCCGAATCCCTCCGCTGTACATGTAAGTTGTGATTCTGTAATTACATATGGATCGGACAATCCGTTTGATGGAGTGAGATAGATAGACGCGGTGTAATAAAGCTTTGTGCACCAAGTGAATTAATTACTATGGGAGGACTTCATTAACATTGATTAAATCACTGAAGAGCTTTTAGCTAATATTTTCCGTAATGGGCGTCTGTCACTCATTTGTAGAGTGTCAATTCATCTCATCATTACCTGCCGGAGAGCAGCTGACGAAAGTTGTTACATTCGTTGCCTATTTATAGGACTGTACACAACGTAGTGCGGAAAGATAAAACTGACGTGCTACACAGGAATATTTATTAATAGACAATTATTAGTGAACACTAATTCTACTTGAGGGAGAAGGGGAAGAGAGAGTGAGAAGGGGGGAGAGAGAGGGAGAAGAGGGGAGAGAGAGAAGGGGAGGGGAGAGAGAAGGGGTGAGAGAGAGGGAGAAGGGGGAGAGAGATAAGGGAGGGAGAGAAGGGGTGAGAGAGAGGGATAGAGAGAGAGAGGGAGAAGGGGGAGAGAGATAAGGGAGGGAGAGAAGGGGTGAGAGAGAGGGAGAAGGGGGGAGAGAGAGAAGGTGGGGGGGAGAGAGAAATAGATATTAGAGATGCAATCTGGTCAGGGTTTTGCCCAAGAAGCCGACTGTTGTTTGGCCGGCTCGATGCTGATTGGCTGGGAAACAGGCTCCCCAGCCAA
Organism: Nanorana parkeri; assembly: GCF_000935625.1. Lineage (NCBI taxonomy): Eukaryota > Metazoa > Chordata > Amphibia > Anura > Dicroglossidae > Nanorana > Nanorana parkeri. The sequence goes on along the minus strand of NW_017307462.1, from coordinate 428,562 downwards.
TCAGCATGGAGTCGGCTTCCCAGCCAATCAGCAAACCCTAACCCTGATTGGCCAGGAAGCCGGCTCCATGCTGATTGGCCAGGAAACCGGCTCCATGTTCCCCTATGGCACTGCCAGTCGGCGGAAAGTTCCGGTATTGGTGCATTTGGGCGAGTACGAGTACTCGCCCCAATACTCAGTGTCTGCACCGATACTAGTATCGGTATATCCCTAATAGATATAGATAGGTAGACCCCAATAAAGATGGACAAATAGGAAAAAGAAAAAGATATAATACATTTTGTGCATGTGGAAACACATGCTGACAGTAGCAGAGACCAGAATGAGCAGGGAGATAATCTCATCAACCAGCTGCTTCTCCTTCGCTGTCCACTCGCAGGATGGGGACAAGCAGGTGATGTATCATGAGATGTATCATTTAACTGCAGTAGAGAAACCTCGGGGTCACAAACCTGGCTCTGCTGTCTGATAGGGCTGTGTGCTGGATACAGAAATGCAAATGCTTTGGAAGGTGAAGCAGCTCTCATGTGCATTTAGCTGTTTGCCTGGAGTTCAGCTTTAAGTAGTTCATGTTTTATTAATAGGTCTACTTCAGAAGAGTTAATACATCTGATGTTATTTCATGTTTTAATCCCGGCCTAGCGACATGTTTAAAGTGGTGAGACAAAGGCGTCACGAGCCTGCAGAAGGACTACAGAAGATCCTCACACACACACACGTCCGTATGATACTTGCAAATACCATAACCGGCGCTGAAATTATTCCCGATAACCTTTGGAAATAAACCGGCACCACTTTATATAGACCGCAGGATAACAACGCGGAATATCAATGACCCGGCCCCCAGTTTCCCCTCTGCGAAAAACCTTGTTTAATCACTTGGCTCCTTTGAATAAACACTTCTTACAAGCTGAACAGCCTCTTTTTTCACCGACGATCCTTTTCATGTTGCAGGAACTCGTCCAAATGCAATTTTGTTTCAATTCACCAAAAAAAAAAAAAAAGGGGAAGAAGTAGAGCCTGCCTCTTTCAGATAATGTATTCGGGTATTTCCGCAGCCTGGGAAGAAAGAAACATTTTAATTTACAATAAAATCACACTTATATTCATCCCCATGAACCATCTCATGTTGCAGTCGGCCGGATAAGCTTGCATGTTCCTTCTCCTTTTGGAAAACTAATCAAAATAAACTCTTTCAAAATGAATGGGCGCCGTTAGTTGCTTGTATCAGCTTGTTGTCGGCGCGGCGTTCTTTGGAATGTGAATAGGAGAATAAGGAGGAATAAAATAATATAAATAATTTGACGTTATGGAAGAAAAGAGGAACCCCTGGCAAACACAGGCAGCTTATATTGAGAGATAGAAAGGCTAAATGGCTTTTTTTGTGTGAGCTGTGTATAGTTTTCAAGAGTTAAAGGAGAACTATGAGGTAAGTGAAAATCACTCATGCTCATAGTTCCAGCCGACGTGTGACAATGAAACTGTCACACGTCGGCATCAATAGTTCGGGAAGTGAGCGAACGCATACCGTCGCTCGCTCACTTCTCACTCATCTCCCTGAAAAGAGCCGTGACTGTCAGTCACCGATCCCAGCAAGGATCCCCCCCCCTCGCCGCTCCGATCCTCCATCGCTGACTGGAGGAACGGATGGGGGAGGGGGCGGGCACAGCTGGCTCTGCCTCTAGATAGGCAGAGCCAGCTGTCAATCACGCAGCTGGATGAATCTCAACAGTAATGCTGGGATCTATCCCAGCTGCGGCGATCTCAGTATACCGCAAGCTGTGGCTTGCCATATACTGAGCTTTGGGTCATGGGAGGATGCTAGTATATGTCCACCCGTGACCCTTAAGAGAAGGGGAGCGGTAAGTAATACCCTATGTAATACTATTAAGGTAAGTAATCTACAAAAGTTATAATTGTGTAGATTGAGTTAGTGGAAGGAGTAAAAGGAGAGTTATAATATTGAGGAGGGATAAGCTTCCCTAAAGAGATGAGTTTTCAAGGACCGCCTAAAGGTGGACAGAGTAGAAGAGGAGATAAGCAGACAGATTGGGGAAGGGAGTTCCAGAGGAGAAGTCCTCGAGGCGACGAGATACCTGGAAAGCAGGAGGTCTTGAGAGGAGCGGAGAGGACGGTCCCTCCATCCAAGCTCAACAGCTTGAATGGAGAAATCCCCTGCTGTGAGCAGCGTATTCCGACAACAGTCGCTGGCAACTGTCAGAATATCCAAATGGTGCTTACACCTGATTGGCTCCTTGTGTACCCTACTGATTGACGGTTTTGTGTGGATCCCAAGGGGGATTTTGCATTGCAATCTCTAATACAGGATCCACGTGCCAAGTAGGTTGCATGCAGCCGCGGCATGGTCCCATTGACTGCAATGGTTGCTTTTGGCAAGCAGCACTGACAAGCTGTATAGAAATTGCTGCTGCTATGAAGCAAAGCACGGTGGCTACAGTATGTATACAAACCCGAGCGTCCGCCATCAGGGCCGCATTTACTATCTCTGCTGCCCCAAGGCCGGGTTCCTCAATGCAACCCCCTACCCGCCAAACCCCCACCCCATGGAGAATGGCAGACCTGCAGGCTGCATACAAATGATCTTGGCGACAAAACAAGCGGCAGCTTCCCCGCTGTACATTTAACTCTGCTTGTCCAAAGCAGGGCTAAAGGGAGAAAACAACTATCCGCCCGGAGCCTGGAACTGCTTGTCCTGGGCAACGGGAGATAGGAATTCCGCACCACTGCTGCCCCTCTTTTCTCCGAGGCCGGGCCTTGGTTGGCCTTGAGGGAAATCCGGCCCTGGCCGCCATGTTAGGTTTTAAACCATACGAATAAATCCTGATCATTGTAAGCACCCCGCCAGTGTAATATGGTTTCTCCAAAACCCTCCAACTGCCACTGATGCTGGACAGCTTGGACTGGTAAAGGAAGTGAAAACGGGATCGATTGGCAGGAGCATAAGGTTATAAAACTCTGCTACAAAGGGGACTCAGAAAGACACAGACGGCTGTTTATGCTACTGGCAAACTGCAACATATAGATCATTTTGTTATGTGCAGAGTTCTACTTTGAACCACCTGGCAGAGTTTTTTGCCTCTCTGGGACCCTGTTGGTGACATATCCGAGTTCTTGGGTCTGCAAACCTGATGTGGCCATTATAAAGGGTTCCCACTCTCCCTGCTGGATCTTATATAGTGGAGAATGTAACAGTAGAAGCCGCAATACACAACGAAAGGACAATATAAAACTCCCAGGTAGACAGGAGCATGGAATGATAGCAGGGAGATCTTACTACCAGAGTATTCGGGGCAAACAAAAAGCAGAGGGCAGTCTCAGCCCACCAGGCTCCACCTAGAACCTAAATAACACTTTTCAGCAGTGCGACCCTTTACGTTTCTCAAGCAAAAATGACAAATCATATTTTCTGCTAGGACAGACTTGAAATGTTTTACGCTCAACAATATCAAGATAACAAAACGCAGTATTATAGCAATTCAGCACAGCAATGCTCTGTGTGGGCAGCTGATGCCACCTGCTGGTGATTATAGAAAAGCAAATGTTCCCACCTTTATGATATCGTTATAATAATAATAATAATAAAGCATTTAGATAGACTTTAACAATAGTAAAGTATATATTTGTTAATGTGACAACCAATATTAAAAGTATCATCATTGATGCTGATGATGATATTATTATTATTATTAATAAAATTAATAATAATAATAAGTATTATTTTCATTATTATCATCATCAATTATTATATTATTACTATTATTATCAACAATAATAATTTTAATATTCGTTGTCACAAATAAATACTATGCTATTGGTAAAGTGCATCTAAACCCTAGAACAAAAAGTTGATATATTTCAGCTTACTAGTCCTAGTCCTGCATTATTTGCTTTACGGGCTTTTTCCCCTCCTTTATTTTTAACTTGTGATCCTGCCAGTAACATACTTGCTGTCCTAAGGTGACAACGCTCACTCACTGTACTCAGTGGTGTATTTTGGTTTTGTGCTGCCCTAGGCAAGACTAAACCCGGACACCCCCCTCAATCTAAATTTGCCCCACCCCTTCCTGTTTAGGACATTTTGTGCAACCTGTCAGTCACTGGATACAGTGCACACGGGGTCTCAGGAGAGCTGTACATGGTCTCAGGTGGGCTGTGCATAGTCCCTTTCCCTGTATACATGTGCTGCTCCTCTTACCTGCAGCTCGAAGTGTCATCAGTACCAACAGTATACATTGCAGTCCCCAGCCTGCTTCTGGGATATCCCGCCATCAGATCACATGCTATGGCCAGCCCCGAGCCACCCGCTGCTTCTCCTCCACGTCCTGTACAAAGCCAGCCAGACCGCATCTCAATGGACCCTCCCCTCCACCGGACAGCTCTCTAATTAGGCAGCCGCTCTTAGGGCCGCCTAGTTTGCCTCATTAGGCAGTCGCCGCTGCCTGATTCTGTGCCGCCCAGCCTCAGCCCACTGGGCAAGTGCCCAGTATGCTCAAGGGCAAGTCCGGCCCTGTCCACCTCATTGGTTTGGGTGGCGTTGTCTGCCGCCCCCCTGGAAAGTGCCACCCTAGGCAAATGCCTAGTTTGCCTTGCAGTAGATACACCCCTGACTGTACTGCAGTTAGGGAGCAGCATTGTCACCATAGGACAGGATGCGTGCTAGGACTACAGAACATCACCCACTCTCCTTACCTTCAAAACATAGTGGGGGTGTTCTGTGTTCCAGGGACAGCTGGGATCAATATAACTGATAAAAGTGCAGCAGAGGTGGAGAGCACAGGAAGTTATCAGATCACAAGATTTCTGGCAGGATCAACAGGTATGTTTTGTTTCTTTCCAATTATTAAATGGATATAACAAAACACTTTCAATGGAACAGTTAACAGATCAAAAATTAGCAAGTAAGAGATGTTTATTGCTTGCATAATAATAGTAATAATTATAATTATAATACTAATAGTAATAATTATTATTATTATCATTACTGTTGTTGTTGTTATTATTATTATTATAATATGCTATTATGAAATAATAATTGTATTTTGCACAATGGGTTGGCAGTGGGATTGCTTACACTGGGACAAAACAGGTCTAACTGACACACTTTCTACCCGCAGTCTCTCCTACACGTAGCTCAGGTAGTGTCATATTGCATGCACCTGTATTGAGTGACCCATTTATATAGACAACACAGAGGAAGTCAGATGAAGTTCAGTCATGTGACAAGAGGTGGACTTGTGACTCCATAATGATAATAATTTTGTTTTCAGAGAATTGGAATCTTCAGGATAAAGCGATGATATTTTCCTGATTGTTTTTTTTCTATTTCTTTTTTGGCTTCCTCCGACGAGAAGATGATTTTATGTTTTATTTTCCAGCTGTCGCTGAGCATTACAAAATGTCTCAGACTAAATACAACATCTGCGGGGGGATAAAGACACAAACATGGTTGTATATCGGCTTTGGTAAATACTGACTCTTTCGCTGTCGTGATGTTCATTGAGGTTTCCAAATTCTAGGGAATTGATACAACATTACCGTCTATAGAGCTGATGATACACAGGGCTGGAGGTTAGTTTGGCTTCCCCTTTGGCCATCTTAAAAAGGTATGCAACCAGGGCCGGACTTACTCTCTATGCTGCCCCAATGCCAGGTTCCTCAATGCCCCCCCACCACCCCCCACCCTATATGCAGGCTGCATACAAGTCACCTCAGTGTCTTACGGTGACAACACTGCTCCTCCATAGATACAGTGCACTGAGTGAGCGTTGTCACCCTAAGATAGGAAGTGTGTTGCTGGTAGTATCATTAGGGGAAAAAGGGAAAATAGGGAAAAAGCCTGAGAAAAAACCCAAAACTAATGCAGCCACCACATTTAAAGGCCAGTAAGCTGCAATATACTACATTTTTGTTCTTGGGTTTAGATACACTTTACCAATAATATAGTATTTAGTTGTAAATGTGACAAGTGAAAATAAAAGTATTATTGGTGATAATAATACTAATTATTGTTATTAATAATAATACATATTATTCATTAATTTTTTATTTTTTATTGTTTTTTATTTTTATGTTATTACGACAAGGAGGGGAACTGACACAAATTATACCTGCAGTCTCTCCTATCTGTAGCTCTGGTAGAGTCATATTACATGTACCTGTAAAAAAATCTGCTTGTTATCTTTGTGGACAAAAAACACCCACCATGGTGACACATTTAAAATGAATCTAATATCTACTGGTGTGAAGGAAATATTAACCCCTTCATGACTGAGCTACTCGATCAGAAATGATACATTTCAAGCAAAGAGATACATTGTAACATTGTGCCTGAAATGTATCACACAGCTTCATAAACACTATGGAGCTGTCAAAACGAATAGCAGGGAGGTGAGTCACTCAGCTGCCTCTCTGCTATTTTCAGCTGTCAAATACTGGATCACTATTTAGCACTCCCGTATTTGCATGTAACGGCTTCATTCTTTCATTAATGAAAGGAAGAAGCTTTCATTAATGAAAGGAAGAAGCTTTTACAAAAGCTTAACTATTTCATCAATTAATGCCTCAATACTGAGGCATTCATTAATGACTGGTAACCGCTGAGAATCAGCAGTTACCGTCATTACAGAGCCTGATATAACTCGTCACGTACAGTGTACGTGGCCAGTCATATAGGCACAAAGTGCCGGGACGTACAGTGTACGTCTCCCGTCACGAAGGGGTTAATTATTACTATTATTGACTGAGCTCAGGTACTCTTTATTGATTTCGGACTCACCAGGCACGAGGACTCTTGTTGTAGTTCAGAGGTAAGCAATCTTGACGCTCCAGCTGTTATGGAACTACAAGTCCCATGAGGCATTGCAACTCTGACAGCCACAGACATAACTACCAAAGGAAGAGGAATGATGGTATTTGTAGTTTGACCGCAGCTGGACTGCCAAGGTTGCCTACCCCTGGTGTACTTGATGGGGTTATATATTTTGCCCAAAAAGAAAACGAATACTGCATTTTTTGTGTGATTTAGTCTTTTGGGAGCAAGTGAAAGATCTAAAGAGACCCTGTCACCAGACCAATAATTTCAGCAACAACCAATCCCATAGGATGTATTTCAGGCATGTTATTTACCAATAGAAGCCTCCCTTATGTGGACATCCAAAAGCCCCGAGACTCCTGTTAGGTGCCACCACCTTGGATGTGATATCAGCAGCCCCAGTGGACTCCATTGACCCTCTGTAATATTCCTCTTCACTCCTCCCCCAGCCGCTACAAAAAGGTTATGTAGCAAGGTGATGGGAGGGAGGCAGGAGCTGGACCAGCACAGAGAGTAATTAGACACTCCCGACAGAGGAGAAGCCTATGACATACAAGGAGGGAGGGGACTGTGCTGGGGAATGTCAAATCCCTAGAAAGGCCACAGGCAAGTCAATGGAAAGGGAAAACACTTCAAATACATATTTAAAATACTTTTTGCTTTGCTTTTACCTGTAAGTTGGTGACAGGGTCTCTTTAAAATACACACCAGCCCGCTGGCTGAATACACAGGTAACACTGAGAGGCTGTTTACGAGCATGGTGCAGCCACAAATACATTCCCTGATTGATTACATCATCTCTAGGATATTGCTGTCCAGTCAAATGGTTACGTGGGCATTGTCTGGGATCGCGATCAGGGAACCCATAAAAACATTACAATCCATGTTTTTGTATATATTACTTTTAAGTCATTATATATTATTCAACAAAACAGAGTTCAGACAGTAGTCAGACAACTTGCTTGCATATAAAGTTGAACTGAAACTGGAGAGAAAACTGAATAGGGAAATTGTATTCATTTCTGCATCAAATTGAACATCTCTGGTTACAATAAAACAATGTGCCATCTGGTGGTCACAGATGCAATTATTTATCCAATGTTGATTTAGCAAAAGTTGACAAGATTCCGCGTGTTCTGGAAATATGAAACTACAATGTTTTCATAGCCAACTCTATATTTTGCAACCCACATTCCAAGCCCAATTCTAGGCTCTGTCCCTCGCCCCCGCCCCATGTAGGACGCATTTGGACATATCCAAATCCCAATGCATCCGAATTTGAATTTCCATTTCCGAATTTCGGTCAAAAACTAAATTAAATCGGTCATGTGACTTTTCTGGCCAATCAGATGTGTTTTTCTGTTTAATGCATCCGAATGGGTCTGAATCGGAATTCTCAAATTGCATTGCAGGATGGCAGCGGGTCACCTTACAGTCAAGTTTCAGTGAAATGAAAACAGTAATTATATCAGTAATATAGGAAGTCCAAAAGTGTTGAAGCCAAATACAGGGCAGAAAACAAGCATTTTCAAAAAAATTCTGAAAAGTAAAAACAATAATGTACTACCCAACAACAATTGCTGTAATCCTCGTATCGAACAAAATCTTGCCGTCTATCCTGGTGCTGCATTCCGGACTCTTCATGTCCTCCAGGACCTGCTCTTTGAGGTCAGCGGGTGTTGTTGTTGCAAAGTGCGATTTTTCTGTGATCACTTCGAGCAGCATCTCTCCAACTTCACTGCCCTCTACGAAACACTCGGTGATGTCGGTGGCTGATTCAATTGCATAGGTCTCGTATCCCATGGAGATGCTATCAAGGATATCGGTGATGTCCTCTGAACACAAATCCAAGCAGTATTCTTCATTTAAAAGCCATCTGTGTTTCTTCATCAACTTATGCCAGCCGCAGTTTCCTGTAGGACAATCAGTGAAAGATGTGACTTTCCAGGAGCAGCCAATCACAGGCACTGTACACGGTCATTGGCAGAAGATAGTAGTTCACCTTTACTAAATGAACATTGTGACTTTTTTTATGTTCCCCTTTGCTTATACTGTTTATTCACAAATACATTAAAGGAGAACTATGGGGTTAAGGCTTTCCCCCATAGTTCTCCTTAGAGTAACGGGAGGACACAAACTAGCGTCCTCCCGTCACCCTAGGCTCAGTATACAGTGAGCTGTAGCTCGCAGTATACTGAGATGCCGCAGTATACCGCGAGCTGCTGCTTGCGGTATACTAAGATGCCGTAGCTGAAGCGGATCCCGACAATTGTACCGGGATCCGCCCAGCTGAGTGACTGACAGCTGGCTCTGTCTATCTAGAGGCAGAGCCAGCTGTACCCGCCCCCTCCCCCGTCCGTTCCGCCTGTCAGCGCTGGCGGATCGGTATGCAATTATTTATCCAATGTTGATTTAGCAAAAGTTGACAAGATTCCGCGTGTTCTGGAAATATGAAACTACAATGTTTTCATAGCCAACTCTATATTTTGCAACCCACATTCCAAGCCCAATTCTAGGCTCTGTCCCTCGCCCCCGCCCCATGTAGGACGCATTTGGACATATCCAAATCCCAATGCATCCGAATTTGAATTTCCATTTCCGAATTTCGGTCAAAAACTAAATTAAATCGGTCATGTGACTTTTCTGGCCAATCAGATGTGTTTTTCTGTTTAATGCATCCGAATGGGTCTGAATCGGAATTCTCAAATTGCATTGCAGGATGGCAGCGGGTCACCTTACAGTCAAGTTTCAGTGAAATGAAAACAGTAATTATATCAGTAATATAGGAAGTCCAAAAGTGTTGAAGCCAAATACAGGGCAGAAAACAAGCATTTTCAAAAAAATTCTGAAAAGTAAAAACAATAATGTACTACCCAACAACAATTGCTGTAATCCTCGTATCGAACAAAATCTTGCCGTCTATCCTGGTGCTGCATTCCGGACTCTTCATGTCCTCCAGGACCTGCTCTTTGAGGTCAGCGGGTGTTGTTGTTGCAAAGTGCGATTTTTCTGTGATCACTTCGAGCAGCATCTCTCCAACTTCACTGCCCTCTACGAAACACTCGGTGATGTCGGTGGCTGATTCAATTGCATAGGTCTCGTATCCCATGGAGATGCTATCAAGGATATCGGTGATGTCCTCTGAACACAAATCCAAGCAGTATTCTTCATTTAAAAGCCATCTGTGTTTCTTCATCAACTTATGCCAGCCGCAGTTTCCTGTAGGACAATCAGTGAAAGATGTGACTTTCCAGGAGCAGCCAATCACAGGCACTGTACACGGTCATTGGCAGAAGATAGTAGTTCACCTTTACTAAATGAACATTGTGACTTTTTTTATGTTCCCCTTTGCTTATACTGTTTATTCACAAATACATTAAAGGAGAACTATGGGGTTAAGGCTTTCCCCCATAGTTCTCCTTAGAGTAACGGGAGGACACAAACTAGCGTCCTCCCGTCACCCTAGGCTCAGTATACAGTGAGCTGTAGCTCGCAGTATACTGAGATGCCGCAGTATACCGCGAGCTGCTGCTTGCGGTATACTAAGATGCCGTAGCTGAAGCGGATCCCGACAATTGTACCGGGATCCGCCCAGCTGAGTGACTGACAGCTGGCTCTGTCTATCTAGAGGCAGAGCCAGCTGTACCCGCCCCCTCCCCCGTCCGTTCCGCCTGTCAGCGCTGGCGGATCGGAGCGGGAAGGGGGGAATCCAGCCTCTCCCCTGTCACGCCAGAGAGCCATGACCGGATCGAGAGGTGAGCGGACGCCGGTCTCTCTGAGCCGACCTGTGACAGTCTCATTGTCACAGGTCGGCTAGAACTATGAGGTGAGTGAAAAGCACTCACCTCATAGTTCTCCTTTAAGGATATCTACAGATACTACAATGAAACCAATACAAAGGGCAATATAGACCTTTGTATTGTTTTTTTTTTTTAAACATGCTGATTGCCTGGCTGTCTTTGGCGTCGATACTTTCTGAGTGATTGACTTAGAATAAGCATAGAGACAGTGAAGTCAGAACTCCTGAATTGCATACTTGTTCTTGGTCAAGGACTCACAAAGCAATTTAATCAGCATGACAGCCAGATAGAGAAAGAGAGGACATCAATAGCAACATCCATACCTTCTCAGTACAGGACTGCTTTAAAGTAGACCTGTGTCCTGGGCTCACAGAGCAAGCCGTTCAAAGTGTTTGCTCACATATTCAGGTTCTTCACATCTTCAGAGCACTAAAGGTATCCCTAAAACCTGGGTGCGGTATTATGCAAATCTTGACTACAACAATTACTGATCTGGCTCTTAACAAGCTTCATCTATTCAGGTCTGCGACCAATAGGCTTTTTCAGCAAAGCAATAAAGAGTAACCTGGTTAACATGTACAAAAAGGCCATGATCACCACCTGCTGGTGGAAAAAGTAAATATGAAGGCAGTTTGTTCACAAAGGCCTGGAGGGCGATACAAAGATGAGTGTCTGCAGGCAACAGTGTAGCATTATGGAGGATCCTTGTGGGTTTGGAGCTTCATTTCTGCACATAAAGTTGGGGATTCGGGCAGAAATAATGGCCGCCTCAGCCCTGAAAATACAGGCAGATGCTTTTCATTCATGCAATGCCATCAAGGAGGCATCACATCGTTGCCAAATCATTCTGCGGCAGCCCCATAAACATACAGCCAAAGTCATGAAGAACCATCTTCAGTGAAAAGAACAAGGAGTCCTGGGTGCGATGGTATGTCCTTCACAGGGCCCTGATCTCAACATCATTGGGACAGTAGCAAATTAGACAACCTTAAAGGAAAACTATGAGGCGAGTGATTTTCACGCATTCTCATAGTTAGAGCCAAAGTGTGACATTGAAACTGTCAGATGTTGGCTCTATTGATCGGGAAGTGAGCGAACGCATACCGTTACTCGCTCACTTCCAGATTATCTCCCTGCAGAGAGCGTTGAGTTTCAGTCACTGCAGGGATTCCCCCCTCTCCGATCCTCCAGCGCTAAGTGGAGAAATGGGAGGGGAAGGAGTCGGGGACAGAGCCCGCTGTCAATCACGCAGTTGGGTGGATCTCGATAGCATTGTCGGGATCCGTCCCGGCTGCGAAGATCTCGGTATATAGTGAGCAATAGCCCGCTATATACTGAGCTTTGCGTCATTGGAGGAGGTTAGTATATGTCCTTCCGTGACTCTAAAGAGAACTATGGGATAGTTCTTTTTTAATCCACAGAAGAGCTGTAATTAGCTCTTCCAGATGTTTGGAACAACCAACCTGCGTGAAAGTGTACCTGGGAGAGATTATACTATTTTAAAGGCAAAGGGTGGAGACACCAAATTATGGTTTTATTTGTTAGCTTTGCTTTTCACCCACATCAATAGTTCAGGAAAGCAATGTTCATGCAAAGTGCAGTAATCCTTGCCAGCAGGGGTGTAACTAGAAATCACAGGGCCCCATGCAAAATCTTGTATGGGGCCCTGTGATTTCTAGATCAGTCCACCTGATAACCCAAACAGCCCACCTGAGGGTGACCCTGCAGAGCCCACCATAGACTCTCTATGGTGGGCTCTGCAGGGTCTCAGGTGGGCGGTCAAGCCCTCTTACCTGTCTGGCCGATCCTCTGTCCGCCTCCTTCTCCTCCACGATCGCTTGCGGGCCCCGCCTCCTCTGTCACTTGGCCCCACCTCCTCGATCGTCGTGCCCGCCTCCCCATCGCTAAGACCTGCCTCCTCAATCGCTGTGCCCTGCCTCCTCGATCGATGCCGACGACGGGTTCAGCCACCTCCCCCGAAGCTGCTGGTTGTCATCGACTCAGCAGCTGTGAGGAGGTATGCGCCGCTGCACATGTGAATAGCTGCGTGCTTCTCCTCACAGCCGCCAGTGACAGCCAGCAGCCTGAAATGCCATAGTGACCCAGGAGGCCCGCACAGCATCAGTGGGATGTCCTGGCCGGGCCCCCTTGTGCCCCGGGGGCCCCATAGCGGCCGCCTGGGTCGCTATGATGATTGTTATGCCACTGCTTGCCAGCCTTCTCTGGAGAGCTTTGCATTGCCCTGTGCATGACTTATGAGTCCTCAGCAATCTATGTAACTCACCGGTTAGGACGATGATGATGAGCTTTCCTTTTGGGGACAGGCAGGATATGAAAAACTCCAAGGTTTCTTTTACTGGCTTTGTATAGTATACCATCTGAAATGCAAACGCATGATAAGCACACTTCACCTAACAATACCAATACTTTCAAGTTTTGTGCTTTTGCAAACATGACAATAGTTTGTGCACAGACTTCCGATCGATCCATGCATTTCACAGTGCACATAGTTTGAGATAAAATGTATTTATATTGCACCAACAATTTACGCAGCACATTCACATCAGTCCCTGCCCTCGACGGGACTTATAATCTAAGGTCCCTAACTCACATACACAAGGTTCAAGTTAGACAGGAGCCCATTAACCTACCAGCATGTCTTTCGAGTGAGGGAACATGCAACCTCCATGCAGATAGTGTCCTGACTGGGATTTAATCCAGGGCAACCCCCCCAGCGGAAAGGCAGAAGTGTAACAGTGGCATAGCGGTTAGCGCTTCTGCCTTGCAGCACGGGGGGTCCATGGTTCAAATCTTGGTCAGGTCACTATTTGCAAGAAGTTTGCATGTTCTCCCTGTGCTTGTTCGGGTTTCCTCCATACTCCAAAGAGTATGGAGGAAACCTGAATGTATGCTAGAAGGTTAATTGGTCCTTGTATGTGAGATGGGAACCTTACATTGTAACTCGATTTTCTACTGGAGGGCAGGGACTGATGTAAATGTGCAACTATGTAAAGTGCTGCGGAAATTGTCAGCGCTCTATAAATACCTGTAATAAATAAATAAGTGTAACTACTGAGCCAGTGTGATGACAAGGAACTTTTAGCACTGTGGTGCTGCAGTGTGATTAAACTTGCCAAGCTTACTTAAAGGAGAACTTAAAGGAGAACTATGAGGTGAGTGCTTCTCACTCACCTCATAGTTCTAGCCGACCTGTGACAATGAGACTGTCACAGGTCGGCTCAGTAGATCGGGAGGTGAGCGAACACATACCGGCGTTCGCTCACCTCTCGATCCTGTCACGGCTCTCTGCCGTGACAGGGGAGGGGCTGGATTCCCC
>NW_017307462.1:397525-414463 GCF_000935625.1 Nanorana parkeri | reverse complement strand
CTCCGATCCTCCAGCACGGCCGGGCGGAACTGAGGGGGGAGGGGGCGGGTACAGCTGGCACTGTCTCTAGATAGGCAGAGCCAGCTGTCACTCACGCAGCTGGGCGGATCCAGACATAATTGTCGGGATCCACTTCAGCTGCGGTGTCTCAGTATACCGCGAGCTACAGCTTGCAGTATACTGAGCCTAGGGTGAAGGGAGGACGTCAGTTTGTGTCCTCCCGTTACCCTAAGGAGAACTATGGGGAAAAGCCTTAACCTCATAGTTCTCCTTTAAGAGATATAGTTCACCTTTTACAGAACTAGGACCAATCCTGTGATTATAGCCTAAAGATCAGGGGTGCCCATTAGGTCGATAGCCATCTGGAGTCGCTATCACAGCAGCATGGCCGAGCGGTGAGAAGAGAGAGAGACGTTGCTCGTGCGGCTGTCGGCTGAATGTGTCAGACGCCGCAGACGGAAAGGGGCGGGACACCTCTCCCCATGTGTAACGTCGGCCACATTTGGCCACAGGAGCACTGCGTTCAGGGGCGGGAGGGGGCGTGGGGTTGTATTCAAGTCAATGACATTCCGACCCAGTGTGATCTGCAAAAATAGTGCTTGCAGCATTTTTGTAGACTGCACTGGACCAGAACGCAGGCACTAATGAACCTGCGTTCTGGGCGCAAGCGATCGCACTACGGGCGAGGGGCGCGGCTGCGGTGACTTCAATGCACCACCACGCCCCCTCCGGCCCCTGAATGCAGGTGTCTTTTCGTTGGTAGATCTCATTGAGCTCGTCATTTGAAAAGTAGATCTTTTCAAATGACCCCTGTTGTAAAGCTAAATAATAAATATCTTTCTTAGTATATTACAGCAAATTACATTTCCAAACTGACGATTAACTGACGATTAAGATACGATCCAAAGCTATGCATATACCTGGAAAAAAATTGAATTTAAAATATGCAGATTATTGCTCACATTTACTGGAATTCATCTGCGGTGATTGGGGACCTCTGGTGCACACTGCTGGTATTGTAACATAGGCTCAGAAAAAATTGTGCATGCAAATGGAGTTCCCTGACTACACACACACACACAACCAGCGTCTTCACCATCCCTCTGTCTGAACTGCGGTCCGCAAGTGTCAAAAACACTCCGGGCAGCATGAGGCAGCTGCTGGTGGCGGTCTCTCTTCTTTCTCTCTGGGCTCCCCCAACTGGCCAAACTCCAGGGCTCGGTCACAAATGCAACTGCTGCGACCCTGGTAGTTCCGCCAGTGAATATCACTCTGCCCTGTGAATATGTATTTCCTGTCACAAGCCTGCTTTCTAAACTACAGCTCAGCGTCTGAACAATGTTACATCATTATTGTTTGCTGGAAGCAATGCATGATGGGGTATGTTGTCTTGATTTTTCATCATTGGAAGTGATGGGCAGATGGAAGGCAGCACTCACTACATAAAATAGTTTTTTTCAAGTAAGCTTTGATTGTATTATCAGAAACATCTCTAGTATGTATTCCTATTACAATGCTGATGTTATAACAGGAGAGGAGATGCTGGGACTTTACAACTCCTTTAATAAACTTTTAAAGGGATATTCCAGTTATGGTAAATAAAAAAACTATAGTGGTATTTGGTTAGTTTATGCTATTAAGTTTATAAACTGTTTTATGACATATTTACAAATAAACATTCAATATCAGGTGCATAGACAACATCCATGTACTGTACAAGGATTATTTATTTGCTGGACAATTACAGTATTAAACTGATGGCAATGTAGATGCAACTGCGGGCTGTTCACCTGGAGGCAGAAGACTATTGTTTTCTCAGTGAAGCCTCCAGCCTACATGTGATCACTATGTCATCATGATCACATGATCACTCATCATTGGGGACCCGAGCTGGCAGTGACAGGCGGGATTGAGAGCCAGCAGTCACGCGATTTGTTGGCTACTGGCTCTCAATGAGAGGTAGCTTATAAATAGAATGCTTATATAAAAATTGCATGAGGGAAGAGGTTAAACAAAACATGTTGTAGAATCATGGAGGATGACATTGCTGGTTGCTGCTTCTTAAAGGAGGAGGAGGCCAGAGAAGGGCATTCTAAGGCCCCGTTCAAAGGACTGGGATTAATTTACCAGGTCAGGTTAGATATGAGGTTTAACACATGAACGTCCTGTGCCCTCCAACACACCCCAATTTTATTAGCTTTTCTGTTTGTTTTGTAAGGTCAATGTAAACATTACCTGAATCATATGAATGAGATCAAAGTTCCTAAACTCATGATCTTGCTTGGCGTCTTGTTCATACTGAGCTGTGGTCTTTTTGTGCCAAGTAAAACTAACATTGCTCAGGTTTGGAATATTGGATAGATTGGCTAAAAAAAAAAAAGGAAGATCATAATGACAATATCTACCAAGGTAAAGGAATAAGTGAATAAGAATAAGATAAAAACTTTTAAAGATTTAAGGATCCAAAATGTTTTATTTCTGAAATGTTAAGTAGATAAGAAAATGAGAAATGCATTTTTAGTGACAACGGAAATGCCCAAAAACCTGACTTTCTTTTTAAAGGGTGAGCTTGGTCTCTCTCTCCCCCTTCCAATGAGTTTAATGAAAATGGAAGGCCAAAAAAACTGACTTTCTCTTTAGATGGGGAGCTTGGTACCCCCCCTCCAATTTTCTCGGTATCCCTATTGGTCAGTAAGTTTACGCATTGTATTTAATGAACAATAGGGAGGCTTAGGAGGTGCATGGGGATGGGGCCAAGATTGAATTTTACAGGAAAAGTCAATATCGGCATATCATTTAAGTACCTGCCTTTATTAAAAATATGATACACGGAGACAGGGCCATAGATAGACCTCAAGCTGCTCTATGCACCCCTAAATAATGACAACCTTTTTTGCAAGTTCCACTTCTTGTGTCATGTGGCTATTTTTGTGTAATGAATATTAAAGGAATGCATATTTGCATAAGGGTCTGCTTTATATGCAGAGTACTTTTCAACTTTACAGACCACCAAACAAGAGAAAGAAGAGATGGTTTTATTTCTCCTGAATTATAAAGATCCTTCTGACTCCCCTCAGATCTCATAGAACAACCTTCAGTGGTCCTATTGAGCTCTTTAAAAAAATGGGGTTGGCTTGTTTCAGTAAGTCTTCAGGAGCTCGAAATTGCAGGTAACAGAAAGGAAACGGGTGACAAAGAATTTGATTCAGGGCCCTCTCACACTACTGTGGTGCGTTGGCACATGTGAATGAACATGCCTTGAGTTAGGGCAGTCCATTCATTTGAATGAGCATCCCAGTGCACCAAAATGCGCCAAAAAAGGTGCAAATACAATTTCTGGCAGCACATCGCCATATAGAATGAATGGCACTGCATTGCAAAACACATGTAGCGTAGGGAATAGTGTAACTGGTCTGTAAAGTACAGCTAGTACTTTATATAGGAGGGACAGTACAACCGGAGCCAAATGACCTTATCAGCCTGGTAGCTGCTGCCCCGTGTAAGTTGGTCCAAGCCAACAGACACAACACTTACCTTTATAAAGCTCTATTTGTTTTTGGCTTGGTTCAATGGTTTCGCTACTGATCCTGAGGTCAGGTCTTAATTTTTGTATTGTTGAAAGTATGTGTAGGTCTATTTCACCTGGAACAGAGTATTGGTACAATAATTATAGTTCTTTATACAGGAACATGCACTCAATATCAAATCTGTGTTTGTAGACATAAGCTAGAGGGCCAGTACCACTAAGAAGCACCATGCCAATGTCTGTAGGATGCCCATTGGAGTTGTAGAGCGATCTCTGTCAGGATGTTTTGTGTCCATGCTCAGATCCTGTAGTAGCCAGTAGTTCTTAGAATGGGGGTTTTGCCACCAAAAACTGGAAAGTGGTGTAAATCTTCCACAATTGCCAACAACCTCTAACCTATCCATGGTGCAAGCTATCCCTACCAAAAAAAGAAGACCCTCTTACTTAACACTTCCCCTACCCAAACAATAACACTTACTATAATCAGTTCTGTATTTGTAATACAGTATTTTTTACATGCAAGCAGTATAAGTAAGAATGTGTTTTGGTATCAGCCTCTTGCAGTCTGTGTACAGCAGAGCTTAGACTGTGAGACCAAGAAGCAGCACAAGTAGCCAATCAGATTATGTGGTGACTACGAGCATGCTGAGTACAGAGTGACAAGGAGATGATCCCATCAGTCTGTTGCTTCTCCCTTACTGTCCATTCACAGGCTGGGGACAGGAAGGAGACCTGTAAATGCTACTTAACTGCAGTAGAGAACAAAGCTCAGGTCTTCTGCATTGCCAGACAGGGCTGTGCTGTGTGGTAGAGCTGTGCATTTCTCAGAACTGGATGGAGAGAAATACAGACCCTTTGGCATGTCTGCTACAGCTGCTATGGGGCCTGGGGGTGGAAGGGGGCCCTATTAAGGATTGCAGAAAATGCCCCCTATGACATTTCCAATCAAGAAGCACTTACATCAGATGTGCAGGAAGAGGCTATGCAGACAGTTCCCCTGCTACCTGCCCTTGATTTAAAGGTTCTAAGGCAGGGGCGCCCACTATTTTTCGTCTGGAGATCTACTTTTCAAATGACGAGCTCATTGAGATCTACCAACGAAAAAACACCTGCATTCAGGGGCGGGAGGGGGCGTGGGCTGCGCAGGCAGGCCCCTCGCCCACAGTGCGATCGCCTGCATTAGTGCCTGTGTTCCAGTCCAGTGCGATCCGCAAAAATGCTGCGAGCACTATTTTTGCAGATCGCACTGGACCGGAATGCAGGCACTAATGTGCCTGCGTTCCGAGTGCGGGCGATCGCACTGTGGGCGATGCCATTGACTTCAATACAGCTCCACACCCCCTCCTGCACCGGAACGCAGGGAGTCGGCCTGCTTACATTCCAGTGCATTCCAGTACATTACAGGTCCCGGCGTCCTGTCCTCCCGTGGTGCTCATGTGGCCGACGTTGCACATGGGGTGTCCTGCACCTTTCCATCTGCAGCGTCTGACACATTCAGCCGGCAGCCGCACGAGCACCACGGGAGCATAGCCGTAGCCAGCTCCTTTTGCGCCTGAGGCAAGGAAAAAAAACAAAGTTTTTTAAATTTATTTTTTACTATTTTTTATTTTATTTTCATTATTTATTTTTATTTATTTTAAATTTTCATAATTTTTTTTTTTTTAACTCTTGGGGGGGCTTCGGGGAAATATTAGGGGTCTAAAAAGCCCCCTGATATTTCCCTTTTAAAATAGAAAAAGAAATTGAGGACACAAAGTCCTCAATCTCTTTTTCTGCAGCCTCTATTCTAAATGAATGGAAAGCACAGAGGCTTCCCATTCATTCAGAAAATATTTTACTATCAAGCTGTTTCTGAATGGGGAGGAGCCTCTGTACAGAGTGCTTCTCCCCATTGAGAAACTTATGAATGAAGAGGAGGTAATGTAAATCACATCCTGTTCATTCATTTATAACTGGGGACACATAGTACTATGTGTCCCCAGTTATTTACAAACACTGGAGTGATCAGCCGATCGCTCCAGTGTTTGTCGTACACAGAGGTTTGGTACATACTACTGACATGTACCAATCCACTGCCGCTCGTCCATGCACGGGGGGCTGCAACTTCTCTGGATCCCCCTGCTCTCCCGGCTAAGGCAGCTACGCGATCGACTGGTAGATCGCGATCGACCTTGTGGGCACCCCTGATCTAGAAAAACATAGCGGATTTGGAAAAATTCTCCAATTCAGCTATGTTGTCCTAGATTGTTCACTTCTCCTGAATTCTCCAAACTCTTCACCCTTTTGTGAATAACCCTGTAAATGTAATCTTAATTTGCTTTAAAGTGACCCTGTGAGCATAGAATTTTATGTATCTAATAATATACCCTAAAAAAAGGAGAGGGAATTTACATACCTTTCTGGCAG
This sequence comes from Nanorana parkeri, assembly GCF_000935625.1. Classification (NCBI taxonomy): domain Eukaryota; kingdom Metazoa; phylum Chordata; class Amphibia; order Anura; family Dicroglossidae; genus Nanorana; species Nanorana parkeri. The sequence goes on along the minus strand of NW_017307462.1, from coordinate 408,531 downwards.
CCATTGAAATGAGCTGCAAAAGCATACATTTCCCAGCTAACTCACCAGCCAGCCTGCTAAAAAATTGCACATTATCCAAGGCCTCGTTCCCACCACATGCTGTGCGTTCCGGCCCAATTCAGGCCAGAACGCACTGCCTCGCATTGCGGCCGGCTAACTTTTTTGTGGGGCAGGAGAAGGCAAGCACTATTTTGATCGGACCGGACCGCAGAAATAATATGCGTTGCGATCCCGCGCGGCCGATCGCATTGTGGCCAGAGGGTGTGGCTACGGTACCATTCACTTCAATGCACCACCCCGCCCCCTCCTGCCCCACAACATAGTAAGCCGGCCGAAATGCGATGCAGTGCGTTCTGGCCAGAATCGGGCCGGAACGCACTGCATCTGGTGTGAACGAGACCTCAGGGTTAAAAATAGAGGTTTTAGTTGCACAACTTTTGCTAAATATTCACTTGCTGGATTTGGCGTGGGGACACACTTGGGGGCTACAGCTGCCATTGTGATGTGCTGGGCTTCTGGTGTGTCCCTGTGCCTTTAAGGAGGTTGTGCTACCTCCTAGTGAACCTGCACCCAATTCATCCTTTGCTATAAAAATGCTCCAAAATGGAGGCTCTCATAGATTAGAGTTAGGACCACACTATACAGAGGGGCCTTGACGAGGCTGTGCGGCTTCCACATATTTTGAAAAAGTTGTGAAACTAAAAGCTCAGTTTTTAACCCTAAAAGTTAGTGTCATTTTTTGGGAGGCTGGCTGGTGAGTGTGCTGGGAAATTTTGCTTTTGTACTGTGTAAAGCCCTTCCACTTGCACCTTACTTTGAAGCTGGTTATGAATTGATGAGTGTGCTGCCATTTGCTAAAATGAGCTGCATCACTGCTCCCCAGCCACTGTAAGTATTCCACACTTCGGGGTGCATGAAATACCTGCTCCCAGCCACACACTGTGGGTTTCCCGTTGGCTCTTAAGTCACTACAGAACGTGCGAGGAGTAGCCACTGCATGTAGCAGGAGGAACAGGTATTTGATCCAGACTGGTTGCATGCCTACAGTTGCTGGGGAGCATCGAAGTAGCCACATTTTCAAGACATGGGCCACTGGAAAGGTGAGTATATTCCCTCTTCTTTCAGCAGGTACCGTATTACAAGCAACTCTGTCCTGGTTTTTCATCATACTGTGAATAGAGGCTTCCCATTCATTCAGAAAATATTTTACTATCAAGCTGTTTCTGAATGGGGAGGAGCCTCTGTACAGAGTGCTTCTCCCCATTGAGAAACTTATGAATGAAGAGGAGGTAATGTAAATCACATCCTGTTCATTCATTTATAACTTTATTTACAAACACTGGAGTGATCAGCCGATCGCTCCAGTGTTTGTCCTGCACAGAGGATTGGTACATACTAGTGACATGTACCGATACTCTGCCGCTCGTCCACGCACAGGGGGGCTGCAACTTCTCTGGATCCCCCTGCTCTCCGGGCAGACGCAGCGGTGGGATACCACGAGCCGCGGGGGGGCGGAGCCGCTGTGACAGAACGGACGAGCAGTGAGGGGAGAGAGAGGCGCCGGTTGTCAGATCCTGGCCGAGCGTCTCTCTCTCTCCTCAATGCTCTGCATTAGTTAGTGACAGCGGCTCCGTCCTCCGCCCTCCCCCGCCGCCGGTTCCTTCACTTCTTCTCGGATCCCCGCTGGGGAGAGCAGCGGGGATCCAGAGAAGCGGCGGGAGGAGAGGACATGGCGATCTACCAGTGATCGCTACGCGATCGACTGGTAGATTGCAATCGACCTTGTGGGCACCCCTGTTCTAAGGGGTTGTCCTTCAAAATTTTGCTATGGGGCCACATGATCTGTGGTTACCCTCTGGCCTTATATGTATTTTATCTGTGTATTTAGCTTTTTGCCTGGAGTTTAGCTGTAACACTTAACCAACAATAATGTATTGACTTGAACATAACTGGTGGGACTGGAAATTCTTTTTGGAAGTCTATAAGTTGCTAATTATTTCTTTGCTGCAATGCGCCTCCCCCACCCCCAACCCTTCATCAGTCTCAAATAAGGTGTCAATGTGCAAACTTAAACATAAAAAATCCTCAAACCTTAAATACAAATTGATCATAAAACATTCAAATAAAAAGATTAAATGAATGGTTTTTTCAACTATCCACACCAGGTACTTAATCCAAAGACAGAACGGTATTCCACAATCAATGTTTATTAAACAAATCCTTGCAAGTTCATAGATAACCCTTCCAGCAGGGACGTGCGGTCAGGGGAGGCAGGTGAGGCAGAGCCTCACCTAGTATTATGCAGGAAAAAGCTGTCATCTTCAAGTCTGAAGCTGACAGCTTTTTCTCCATTCAGACCGGCTTGCTACAGGTTACACAGCAGGGAAAGCCTCCCCGCTGTGGACCTGCCATGGATGGAGCGCTGCCTGTTAATTACAGGCATTGCTGCATCCAGCTCTTGACAGGTAGGTTACACAGCAGTGCCGCTTGTGTAACCTAACTTAGTGAGGCAAGAGATGTCACAGCCTCTACTCTGTTTAGAGGCGTGAGCTCTGTGGATGGCTTGGACCAATGGCAAAGCGCCATTGGTCCAAGCTGAGCTGTCCAATGAAAAAAAAATAGAAAAAAAACACTGAGGACATCGATCTCGAAGCCTCAACAGTGACGAGCAAGTGAGTGACAGGGAGGTCACTCCCTGTCACTTGTTTCAAAGTTTTACCCTGTCTCCTCCTGTCACTTGTTTCAAAGGTCACTCCCTGTCACTTGTTTCAAAGTTTTTCCCTGTCTCCTCCTGTCACTTGTTTCAAAGGTCACTCCCTGTCACTTGTTTCAAAGTTTTTCCCTGTCTCCTCCTGTCACTTGTTTCAAAGGTCACTCCCTGTCACTTGTTTCAAAGTTTTTCCCTGTCTCCTCCTTTCTTCCTCCCCACACAGCTTGGTTAGCTAGCTGGGGGTCGGGCATTAGTGGGATGGGGCAGAGCTTTGGTGTGACAGGGGTGGAGCTTCAGCAGACTGGGGGATGCCACACCCAGCACAGAAGGCACGGCACGTCACTGCCTTTCAGAGCAAACCACTTCCTTGTCTAGTGTATGATAATATCCGTCATCACTTTTACACCGCACTCACCAGACTTCCAACAAGATCATGCATGTCTACTCTTCTTAGAGCTGTGTTCGAGAAGGCGAGGCAGCGTTGTGACAGCGTGGACACGGCCATCCGGCGTGTTTCATCATCAATTGATTTTGTCAAAGGGAGGTGCGCCTTGGAAAAAAACGATTGATGATGAAAAGCGTTGGTTGGGGTGTCCAAGCTGTCACAACGCTGCTTTACGTTCCCGAACACAGCTCAAAAAGTATAAACTTGTTTCAAAGTTTTTTTCTTCCTGATCCGGAGGGGAGACAGAGTTTCTATTCAGGGCTGGTGGGTTCTAGGAGGGTGTAAGCGGCTTTTCAGAGATGGATATTTGACATACAAATGCAATTTGTTAAAAGCTGGAACTGCGAGTGTTTTTAACGTTTTATTAAAGTTTTAAAAATAAATTTTATGCTATGTTGGTTCTCTATCTTCTTGAGAAAATGGAAAAAAAAATCCAGATTGGGCTTGGAGACCTAGGACCAAGTAAGTGACTTTGACTCAGCCGATTCAACATCTGGATCGGCTGATCCGAAGCTCCGGCCGCTCACTTGCTGCCGTTCGCCCCTATTCTCTTAGGGGCTGAACATCAGTGGGTGAAAAGCCGAATGCCGCTTGGCTATTCTGCTCCGAGCAGAATACAAAATGAGGGAGAAGGATAAAAAAAATTACAAAAAAAAGTTATTTTTAAAAAAATATAAATAAATAGGAAAATTAAAAAATACAGATATTTTAAAGAAAAAAGAAAGAAATACAATTGGACAGCTAGCTCGGCCCAACAGTTTCCTATTGGCCGGCACCTGCCAGAGTCTTCTATATGAATAACGAATAACAATGAATAACAACTGGGCGGACATCACGGCCGCCTCTGCCCAGTTGTTATTGTTTAAAGGAGAACTATGAGGTGAGTGCTTTTCACTCACCTCATAGTTCCAGCCGACGTGTGACAATGAAACTGTCACAGGTCGGCTCAGTAGATCGGGAAGTGAGCGAAAACATACCTGTGTTCGCTCACTTCTCGATCCTGTCACGGCAGAGAGCCGTGACATGGGAGGGACTGCATTCCCCGCTCCGATCCTCCAGCGCTGACTGCCGGAACGGACGGGGGAGGGGGCGGGTACAGCTGGCTCTGCCTCTAGATAGGCTGTCACTCACGCAGCTGGGCGAATCTAGACATAATTGTCGGGATCCGCTTCAGCTGCGGCGTCTCAGTATACCGCGAGCTGCAGCTCGCGGTATACTGAGCTTAGGGTGACGGGAGGACGCTAGTTTGTGTCCTCCCGTTACCGTTACTCCTTTAATGACGGATAAGCGTCCCAAAGTCATTTGGGGACGCTGATCTGTCATTACAACTGGGTGGAGCGAGCCGGTGTTAGATCCAGGCTGGCTGCGCCCAGCTGTCATTTGCATGGGGATCGGTCGGCTTCGGCAGACCTTTCTCTATGCTTCAGCTGTCACTTCGGCTCAGTCAGCCAAAGCATATGCCTTTGGCCCGGCTAAGCCGCACAACTGCCTTCCGCTGCTGTACGGGCTATTGTGAATAGCCCTCACAGCAGCCCTTCGGTTCGACTGAACCGGAAGGCAGAGGCAGCCGAAGAGAGCCATATGTACCTATGTGGACTTCTATGTAACTATAAGTTGCTAATGGCCAGCATAGAGAGATAATAGCATGGTAGAAATTAGTGTAAATGCAAGGGGGGCTATGTCCCCTTCACGGATCTAAGCAATGCTTGCCCTGAGCAAAATGCAAGTATGTTCTAATGATGGCCTGAGAACATTAATAGTATGACAGATGAGCACACAACCTTGGAATGTTTGAGATTGACTCTGGCAAGACAAATGAAAGAGAATTTAGGAGACTAGCTAGGATTAAGTTGGTGTCTCCTTGCTTGCTATGTGGTGAATGTGACGTTACCAGTAATATTCAAAACTGGGTCACACACACACACACAGGGTTATGGTCTACCAGACACCAGGTATGTGTTCATGAATGATGGCCGAGGTCTGAGGATGGTCCTTGCTTTCCCTGAAGGTGTCTCTAAATTATAATTGGCAGCTACAAACCCTTCAGTCACTGTTCTAAGGGAATTATCTGCAGTTGTTCCGCCTTCCTATATCCTTAATCACTTCTGCTTTTACACCTGACACCCCCTTTGGACCAATTTTTAAATTTCCACTATGGGTCTGTTCAGGCCTGTCCCTACCTTATATGTCGCCTATGCCGCCTAAGGCCGTAGAGCGGTGGGGGGATACAAATGTAAACATTGTTACATTGTATTTCTCTATTGAGCTCCTGAACAGTGTTTAAAAGTGCAGTTCATAAGCTTCATGATTGCGTAGCAGCGGCGGCATTCACTGTCATTTTGACAGCCAGCAATTGCTGGTAAAAGTGATGGAGGGAGTGGCCGCAGTGAAGAGGGATGGGACGTGCCTGTGTACATCAGTGAAGGAGTATGTAGCAGGCTTAAGGTCTACATCCCGTTCCAGAATTCCTATGTCTACCCAATTGTTGTGGCCATTACAAAGCCAAATGATGGTGTCAAACTTTCCTGATGGAAATGGAGGCTTTATATTTGAAGACTTACACTACAACCAAGGACACCGTTGTCAAGGTGTACCTAAACCCAAAAAGTGAAGGTGTTCACCCACAGCAGCTTCTCTTTTATTGATATTGTGCATTTGGTATGTTCCTCCTGTTTCTGCCTCCCGTTTGCTCTAGGTCAGGGATGTCCAAACTCCGGCCCTTCAGCTGTGGTGAAACTACAAATCCCATGGAGCATCTCTCTCCGGGAGTCATGTCTGTGGCTGTGAAAATCTTACAAAGCCTCATAGTATTCGTAGTTCCACCACAGCTGGAGGGCCGCAGTATGGACATCCGTGCTGTAGGTAGTACAGCTTTGAGCAAGACGCACCTCACCTCACTAATCTGCTCAGTTAGTTGTGGTTTCCGCCTTTTCAGAGTCAGGTTTAAGAATGTCATTGCCTTTTTTTAACACTATAAAAGAGAACATCCTCTTTAATTATGGAGCATAGCAACTACATTGGATTCAATTTTTGTGTCTGTGTTAAACTGCCTGTGGATCTTGCCAAGTCAGCAAGTTGGAGCCCTTGGCATTTCACAATAGCAATGAATCCCAGATAATACAAATCGGTTTTCTTCAACAAGCCAGTGCTTGAGGATGTGCAGTGTGTAGAAATTGATCAGTTTTATCTTACAGCACAAGGAACAGATACAAAATGATTTCTGATTGGCTTGTTTTGGGCAATTAGCCCTTTGTACTGTACCGTTACCATACTGCAATATATTCTATTCTATATAAATCTATAGAGGTTCTTTAAAGAATTTCGTAATTATTATTGGCAAGTTGAATAAAATCTTACCAGCTCCGCTTCCAAGTCCTAGGACATTAAAGTCTGATTTCCTTTTAGTAGCCCTGAAAGAAACACACACATGGCTGCCATCAGTCTTCTGCCCTTACAATTAAAGTCGGATATTAGGGGGGCAATTCAACTTTTTGGCATTCACCCAGATTCACCTGACATTTCACATTCACATTCACCCTATGATAAATAGCAATGGTTCCACTTCTCAACCCTGGCAAGTGTTATAAGATTCATCAGAAACATTTGGAAATATTACGGGGCGAATGTTACACTTGGAAGAACAGATGTTGCCAAATTTCAGAGAATGCATGTTTCACTGGGCAAATGTACAATGAATGTGCTTCATAAACAGGGTGAATGTTGGTCAGTAAATGTTGAGCAGATCTTGGGCAAAAGTAGGGGGAATTTGCCATTTAATCCTTTGTAAATATACCCCTTTTTGTTTTGAAATCTGCGGAAGAGCTCTGAGGCCATGCTAAAACAACAATATATGAAACATAATTCTGTGTTTAAGTCAGAATTCTGAGATTAAAAGTCACTCAGACCAAAAATAATAAGGGACGAAAATAATTAATCGATAATGAGAATAGTTTGTCAACTATTGTCATTATCGATTAGTTGGTTGGATCCCCTAGCTCTCTCCTCCACGCTGGGAGGAAGGCACAGCAAGCAGTGGGCAGGTGCAATAGCCAGCTTGCTATTGGCTACTGCAATTTGAAATGGCCAATAACAGGCTGGCTATTGCACTAGCCCACTGCCTGCTGTATTTACATTTGGCTGCTGTCTGCTGAATCTTACCACTGGCAGCTGTCATTCCCTGGCTGAAACTATTCAAGCGCCATGTGCTTACAATACAATTATTTAAAAAAAAATGATAAACGGTGGGAAAAAGAGACATTTTTTGCTTTTCGGCCTGACAAATTTTGCTGCGGGAGGTACGTTGCAGTGTCATTAATTTCAATGGCACCCCAAACGCGCCTCCTACTCACAGTGGGGCCGTCCGTACTGGAAAGCATGGTACCGCAATGCTTTGCGTTTCAGTGCAGTGCGATTGCAAAAATTGTGCATGCAGTTTTATTCTAAAGTAAACATTACGTTTGTAACACTGTATTTGTGTATTTTATTTTAAACTAAGGATGGTATTCAATGTTTTTAATCCGATTAATCGTGAAAATAATGGGCCAACTAATTGATTATGAAAATAATCATACGTTGCAGCCCTAATACAGCCCATAACCATCCCCCCATGGATGGGTGATACAGGCCAAAACATTCCCCCACGGATGGGTAATACAGTCCATAACCATCCCCCCACGGATGGGCGATACTGTCCATAACCATCACCCCACGGATGGGCGATACTGTCCATAACCATCCACCCATGGGTGGGGGCGATACCGTCCATAACCATCCCCCCATGGGTGGGGGCAATATCGTCCATAACCATCCCCCCACGGGTGGGCGATACCGTTCATAACCATCCCCCATGGGTGGGGGCGATACCGTTCATAACCATCCTCCTACGGATGGGCGATACCATCCATAACCATCCCCCCATGGATGGGTGATACATCCATAACCGTCCCCCATAGAAAGGCGATACAGCCCATAACTACTATCTCATGGATGGGTAAAACCGTCCACAACCCTTGAAGAATACTAGGCACTGTTAATTAAAGTAATCCGTAAACAATCAGAAGCGATATTTGTGAGGTGTAGGGACCAATAAGAAATCACTGCCATTATGATAGTTTTCAGTGGATGGACTGTGAAATCTTTTTTTGATGTCAGTGGTGACTGTTGTACTGCATTACATTTTAAGCTTACTGGAGAGCAAAACATTACTATCTGTGTCAATATCAATGTGTCCACTTACCCTGAGACAAGTTCTGGCAGCTTTGTATTGAAAAAGTGCTTTAGATTGTCATGTTCGTTTGACCATCCATTGGACAAACTCAGGGCTTCCATGCAGTAAGATTCATCGGCGTATGTGTGTTTTCCTGCCAACTCTGGACAGAGGTCTGGGGACTCCGCACAACCTGATACAGGAACTGGTGTCATTTCCCCCATGTGTTAGGGATGCAGAGGCCACTTGGTGCAGAGGCCACTTGGTGCAGAGGCCACTTGGTGCAGCCTATGTAACCTAAAAGAAATCAAATACAGATAGACTTAGTATGTAGCGCTCACCCCCTAAGGAGACACTGAGAACCCGGATCTTCCATAGCCTGTCTAGGAGATTTTTTAGCAACCTGCAGCCCCAATAGCATTAACCGCCCTCTACTTGTTACCGATAGAGCTGAAATCCAGGCCAGAGGTATGATGTTGAAGAACTTTTATTAGAACACTTGAATTGGGAGGATTTAGGGCTTAGGACATCCGTGAGAAAAAGAGATAGAACATAACTCCAGACTCACCAGTCCATTTCTGTATTCCACATAAGGTTGCCACCTGTCTGGGATTCACCTGGACAGTCTGGGTTTTGAATGCTGTGTCCGGGTTTCATGGCAGCTGAAACCCGGGACACAAGATGTTAGGAAGACAGGGGCAACCAAAATTAACCTCCCTGGCGGTATGATTATGTCAGGAATTTTGTACCAAAAGCGGTACAATTTTTTGCATGGAAATTTGGTGTTATGTATTGTAGGCCTGCAATTCTTAGTAAATCTTAGGAATAACTCACCTAAATCTGTCCAAACAAGAGTCCAGTAGACATCCCAGGTATGATAAAGTTTGAAACACGAAATTAAAAAATTATAATATATTTTAAAAAATGGTCCCGTAAATGGGAATTCTGGGGGCTCAGCCTGATCCGTACCACAGTCAATAGAGTACCAAGTTCGCACATCACTGAGCTTGGTCGCAGAATCGTCACTGTTTTAGGTCAAAAGCGGTTTTAGACCAGGTAGAAAACAGCGATAGTAAATTAGAACTACTTGCAGAATTGAGCGATAGCGATTCGTTGGGAAATTCCTCAACAGACACTGAAAGTGAGGACAGCGAGGATTCTGCGACCGAGCTCAGTGATGTGCGAACTTGGTACTTTATTTACTGTGGTACGGATCAGGCAACAACCCCAGAATTCCCATTTACTGGACCATTTTTTTATTATTTTATTATAATTTTTTATAATTATTTATTATATTATAATTTCTTATAATTGTGAAAAAGTGTCAGGCAGGGCACTGGACAAAGCTCTAGGGACAAAATTGAAGTGAAATAGTTTGATACATAAGTGTAATCATAGCAGATTACATTGTATTGTGTGTATTCTGTGTACATTGCAACTTTTCACTTTTGAATTTCCCGCCGGCTGCGACGCCCGAAAACGAAACTAAAAGTTAGATGCCGGCATCTGACTTTTAGTTTCGTTTTCGGGCCGCGTACAGCAGAGGACCCCGCGGGCTCGCAGGCACAAGGTGAGTGTCCCTTTTCTCTGCAGTCCCGAGTCTGGCTCGGGGTTACCGCTCCTGGTATGGAAAATTAACCCAGAGCCAGACTCGGGAATATCGCCTGGGAGGTTAAAATAGGGGCTACTGGCCCCCCACTGAAAATAGTCTCGACTGTGATATTTACATATGAATGGGTGGTGCCATTTACAGATGAATAAGCCGCGACTCATTCTCCCAAAAAACTTTCCATGCATCGCTAGAGTGTTCGGGTTTCAATGTAAAAAAAGGAGGCAACCCTAATTCCACAGTGCAGGATCAATAGGAGCACACGCTGACGCTGGGTATATGAGCAACAGCTGAAGAGAGATAGGCATGAGATCTTCAATAGAAAAGACACCAGACTTGCTCCTGAGGTCCATTCCAGACACCTCCAGCAGCTTCCCTGGTTCTCCTCATTAATCAGTATAAAGCCTCCTCCAGACTTGAGGCCTAGAAAGGCATTTTCTGCAGTCCCATGAAGCGTGATATGATGGCAATCAATACAAGTGATCTGATACAGAGCAGAGGAAATATCAATGTTACCTGATGGAATGGAGCCGGGAAGGTTTCGTACAGGAGAGGCGCGATCTCTTACTGAGGCTCTGGAATGTTTCTGCTCTTAATAAAGGTGCATTTCAAGAACAAGACTTTCCAGTTTCCCTTTCTACGAACTCCGTCTTTATATAAGAAGACACGAGTCACATGAAAATATATAAATAAATGTAAAACACATCCGGCTGTAAAGCAGATCTAAACACGAATGGGGTTACTTTTCCCATGCTCTGTGTGTCATAAATATTCCTTATGTTTCCTTTTATTTAAATAAAAAAATGACGTGTAATTTTTTTTTAAATCCTTTTTTCCAATCTCGGTGTTGCCGATCCCCTCCAGCCTCTTTCAGCCGCTTCCTGTTTGTATGCACTCGCTCTGGTGTTGGCTGCACATCATTGCTCTGGCACTTCCTGATAGTGACCATGGCGGACCATGTCTGTGCAATTTGTGTTGGCACCCCGCTCGCAGTTTCCCCACCGGGGGGGGGGGGGAGGGGGGTGGCCGGAAAACC
>NW_017307462.1:395306-397477 GCF_000935625.1 Nanorana parkeri | reverse complement strand
GGGCATAGCGGACCGGCCCGAACACAATCAGGTTGATTGTGTTCGGCCCGGCCCACCGGGCAAGTGCCCGGTTTCTTTGCCCTATGGCCAGTCCGGCCCTGCACTGTCCAACCACTGTACAATATTTGTGGCTATTGTCTCTGAAATAATACACTGTCCTTTTTATTTCATGATGAAACCTGCCCCATCACTCAGTGTTACATTGTGGCCTTACCAAGCTGCTTACATATTGTCCAGCCACTGTACAATATGTTTGGCTATTGCCTCTTGAAATAGCACACGTTTATTTCAGGATAAGACCTGCTTTGTCTCTGCCTCTGAAATTACATTCTTACCAACAGGGGCGTAACTAGAAATCACAGGGCCCCATATAAAAATGTTGTATGGGGCCCTGTGATTTCTAGTTATGTCCCTTGCAGGGCCCACCTGGGATCCCAAACAGCTCACCTGAGAGTGACCCTGCAGAGCCCACCATAGACTCTCTATGGTGGGCTCTGCAGGGTCTCAGGTGGGCTGGTCACACCCCTGCACACCTCTTACCTATCAGCCTCCATCCACCATGCGCCTCCTCCTTCTGCAAAGGGCCCTGCCTCCTCTTCCATCGCCGGGCACCCTGTCTCCTCTTCCGTCGCCGGGCCCCGCCTTCTCCTCCGCTGCTGACGCCGGGCCCATCATCCTCCGCCACAGCTGCTGGCTGTCACTGACACAGCAGCGGCTGTGAGGAGGAACGCGCCACTTCAAAGATCACTGACAGGTTGTCAGTGATCTAACAACGACACGTTCCTCCTCACACCCGCCAGTGACAGCCAGCAGCCTGACATGCCATAGCGACCCAGGCGGCCTGCACAGCATCAGGGGGATGTCATGGCCAGGCCCCCCTGTGCCCTGGGCCCCATAGTGGCGGCCTGGGTCGCTATGGCAATTGTTATGCCACTGGGGGGGGGTGCATGTAAAAAGGTGACAAACGCAGCAGCAAGAATAGAGCTTTGACATCCTATACCAGGAATTGTTTGAACAAGGATATTCATAGCAGGATCACCGAGTATTATTACATTGAAGCTTTGAATTAAAACTATTTTCAAATGCAATGGCCATTTTAAAGATTATATGAGACTTTAGAGATAGGGTTTAGCGTAGGTCTACTGAGGTGATTAAATCTGACCTCCGGCCTTACCTTCCGTCTTCTCTCCTGGACTGAAATTGCTTCCTTTGATTTCACTGCACACTGTGAGCTTCTCACCATATGCATTAGAATCTGCAGCCTTATTTCCTGGCTGGAGGATGTCCAGGATCATCTAGCTTTTCCTGTCCCACCCCTTTTATTCAATGCACGGATGACGGCCAAAGAGCCTGAAACAGCTGTACGCAGCCTGGAATAAATAGCTCTATAATAGGCAATTTTTGCACACACCAGCAGTTCTGGAGGAGCATTTGGCGCTTGAAATAAGGAATGATTTGCATCCTGAAATAAGGCATATTTCTCTAATTTGTGGGGTATATGATGGAATGAGACATGTGATTGATTACCTTCTGCTCTAAAAAGGTTTTTACTGTGCTATACAGTATATCATTCTAAAAAGTTTTAAAATGACAGTTCCCCCATTTGAACAGATGGTGGCAGTATTGTACAGACATTGTGCCGTGTAATGCAATGAGTGAACACTGGTGCACTGGTATACTCGAATGCTCCTATCAGCTACTTCTCTGTAGGACAGAGAGACTCTACACATTGGGGTCTATTCACTAAGCTGCCGTAGGCAGCCGAGTGAATGACCGACCTGAAGTGAAGTGAGCCGAACATTGTTCGGCTATTCACTTCAGGCTGGTACGGCTGATTTCAGCTGTACATCGGCTTGCTTCACATGGCTTCGGCTCGGCCGAACATGCTCAGCATGTTCGGCCGACCCGAAGTGCAGAAGGAGTTCTGGATCGGCTGAGCCGAACCTCCGGCAGGCTACTCACTGCTGTTCGGCCTATTCTTATAGATGCCGAACAGCAGTGAGTGAATAGCGGCATTCGGCTCGGCTGTTCTGCTCGGTCCCTCAGAGGGACCGAGCAGAACAGAAAAATAGTTTTAAAAAAGTAAATAGAAAACGATTGTGCGGAGCTAGCAGTGACAGCTAGCTCCGCCCAATAATTTCCTATTGTCCGGCGGCTCTCCTGCCATCAAA
>NW_017307462.1:385296-394802 GCF_000935625.1 Nanorana parkeri | reverse complement strand
GCTCGGCTCGACTGAGCCGCTCGGCCACGTTCGGGAGCTGTACGGGCTATTGTGAATAGCCTGTACAGCACCCCTTCAGTTCTGCTAAACCGAAGGGGTCCTGGGGCCGAAGCTAGCCGAAGGATCGGCCGAAGCTACGGCTAGATCCTTCGGCAGCTTCGTGAATAGACCCCATTGATTCATGTCCGAATAGAGATCTCCCCCTGTGTGTCATCACCGGCAAAGATAAGCGCAGAGGAAGACGGATTTGTGACACAGATTATTATATTAGTGTATGGAAGAACTATCATTTACCAAATGTGCAGACATATACCCCGCTCCCCAACAATAACAAAACCCCTCCCTGTAAAAACACAACTAGGGTTGCCACCTGTCCAGGATTCACCCAGACAGTCCGGGTTTTGAATGCTGTGTCCAGGTTTCATGGCAGCAGAAACCCGGACACAAGATGTCAGGGAGACAGGGGCAACCAAAATTAAGATAGGGGCTACTGGCCCCCCACTAAAAATAGTGATATGTACATAAAAATGGGTGGTGCTCATTCTCCCAAAAAACTTTCCATGCATCGCTAGAGTGTTCGGGTTTCAATGTAAAAAAAGGAGGCAACCCTAATTCCACAGTGCAGGATCAATAGGAGCACACGCTGACGCTGGGTATATGAGCAACAGCTGAAGAGAGATAGGCATGAGATCTTCAATAGAAAAGACACCAGACTTGCTCCTGAGGTCCATTCCAGACACCTCCAGCAGCTTCCCTGGTTCTCCTCCTCAATCAGTATAAAGCCTCCTCCAGACTTGAGGCCTAGAAAGGAAGGCCCGAAGCGAAAATAAATAAGCGCAGGGCATACATGTGTAGCCCCTATATAATATACATATATGTGCTATCACAGCGATTCCTGTTCCTAACTGTAAGGAGTTAATTTGTCACTGTGTGTGATCTGAAGCAGAGATTTGTGGGGATTGCAGTGCAGAGCTGACACTGGGGATTGTTAATAGAGCTTTTGTGAACTACGACTCCCAGGATGCTGTGCGAGAGGAAGGAGGAAGGGCTATGGATTGCAGTGACTGAGCGTGCCCAGTCTGACTGGGGGATCTGGAGGAGACAGGCCTGTGTGTGAGGCACTGTGTGAATTAGGACTGCAAGCAACAGAACTGAGTGATTCCCACTGACAGATTGGAACACACAGAATCGGTACAGCCGCATCCTGAAAGACTGATGTTCATCTGCTAAACCGGAGAGACTGTGTTAGAGCACCCGAACTGAGGCCTAGTCGCGTGGCTGAACCGGCCACCGGAGTAATCCAGCCTGCCCATCTGAGTGAGTGGAGCTGACAGAGCTGACTGAGATCATTGCCAGGTACCCTTGATTTGTTTATATAGTATGTTTTATATATCAAAGTTGTTAATAAACGGATGCCAAGGCCATTTTATACCAATCTGGAGTGTGGTCTAGTTATTACTTACAAGGACGGGTGGTGGGTGGTCTTGGGGGCTTGTAGTGAAAAAGAATGGGGACATCTATGCTACCTCAGTCAAGGCATTTTCTGCAGTCCCATGAAGCGTGATATGATGGCAATCAATACAAGTGATCTGATACAGAGCAGAGGAAATATCAATGTTACCTGATGGAATGGAGCCGGGAAGGTTTCGTACAGGAGAGGCGCGATCTCTTACTGAGGCTCTGGAATGTTTCTGCTCTTAAAGGAGAACTTGAAGTGAAAAGCACTCACCTGTGAAACTGTCACAGGTCGGCTCAGTAGATCAGGAAGTGAGCGAACACATACCGGTGTTCGCTCACCTCTCGATCGTGACAGGGGAGGGGCTGCATTCCCCCCTCCGATCCGCCAGCGCTGGGGAGGGGGCGAGTATAGCTGGCTCTGCCTCTAGATAGGCAGAGCCAGCTGTCACTCACGCAGCTGGGCGGATCCAGACATAATTGTCGGGATCCACTTCAGCTGCGGCGTCTCAGTATACCGTGAGCTGTAGCTCGCGGTATACTGAGCTTAGGGTGACGGGAGGACGCTAGTTTGTGTCCTCCCGTTACCCTAGGGAGAACTATGGGGAAAGCCTTAACCCCATAGTTCTCCTTTTAATAAAGGTGCATTTCAAGAACAAGACTTTACAGTTTCCCTTTCTATGAACTCCATCTTTACATCAGAAGACACGAGTCACATGAAAATAAATAAATAAATGTAAAACACATCCGGCTGTAAAGAAGATCTACACGAGAGAGAGCGGGGAGAGACAGCCAGGAGAGAGAGAGAGAGAGAGGAGGAGGAGGAGAGACAGCCTGGGAGAGAGAGAGAGGAGAGACAGCCTGGGAGAGAGAGAGGAGAGACAGCCAAGAGAGCAAAGAGAGGGCAGCCAGGAGAGAGAGAGCGAGGAAAGACAGCCAAGAGAGATAGGAGAGACAGCCAGGAGGATGAGGAAGGAGAGACAGCCAGATGAGAGAGAGAGTGAGGGAGGTTTTTTTCGTTGGTAGATCTCATGTAGCTCGTCATTTGAAAAGTAGATCTTAACACAAAAATTGTGGGCACCCCTGGTCTAAACACTAACGGGGTTACTTTTCCCATGTTCTGTGTGTCATTAATATTCATTATGTTTCCTTTTATTTAACAAAAAAAATTTGAACTTTTTTTATCCTTTTTCCCCCATCTCGGTGTTGCCGATCCCCTCCAGCCTCTTTCAGCCGCTTCCTGTCTATATGCACTCGCTCCGGCTGCACATCATTGGTCTGGCACTTCCCGATAGCGACCATGGCGGCAGTGACGTCACAAGCGGGGTGCGACCATTGGAGATGGCACCAAAATGATTGGCAGTCATTTTGGTGTCACCCGCCTCTAAAAAGTTGGGCACTTGGTCATGGACCGAGAGCCAGACAGTGTCAGGAGAGAGGAGGGGAGCCGGTGGCATACCTCATCCCGCCGGGTGAACGTCCCCTCCTCTCTCTGCCAGCGTCCATCACTAAGATGAAAGACGGCAGGCATCAATCAGATGGTTGCGCATGTGCGCTGACGTCATCTCGCTTGCGCAAGGTGACATCACGTGCGATGACGACATGGCGGGTGTCACACGGTCTAGACACTCAACTGTGATATTTACATATGAATAAGGCACAACTCATTCTCACAAAAAAAATGTCCGGGTGTCGCTAGAGTGTTCGGGTTTCGCTTGAAGAAAAGGTGGCAACCCTAAACACAATGCATGTTAGACCAGTTGGGTTCCTAGTATGGGCCTATGTGAAAAAATGCATACACGTGTCCTCCGGGCTGGATTTCCCACAAGGCCAACCAAGGCCCTGCCTTGGGGCAGCAGGGAATAGAGGGGCAGCAGGGGTGTGAAATTCCTATCTCCCGATGCTCGGGACCTGCAGTTCCAGGTGCTGGGCGGGTAGTTGTTTTATACATTTAGCCCTGCTTTGGGCAAGCAGAGCTAAATGTACAGCAGGGAAGCCACCGCTCGTTTTGTACAAGTGATCCCGGCAATGTCACGGAGGGTAAGGGGGAGCATTGAAGAACCTGGCCTTGGCGCAGCAGAGAGAGTAAATCCGGCCCTGAGGGCGCGTTCACAGGAAGCACCTCAGGACTCACAGCTTAACTTACCTTCACGTATAATCATGTATATCCAAGTGTTGAGACTTTCTTCAGTGGATACAAATTTACCTTTCCAGACATCCCAACCTGCAAAACCTTATTTCAGGAAGGTGCCTTCTCTGTTTTTTCTTAATTTTTTATTTTGACAGCGGCCGACGGCCACCGTCAGAAAAAAAAAAAACAATGCAGGGGAATGAATAGCTGGCTGCTATTGGTCATTTCAAATCACAATAGCCAATAGCAGACTCGCTATTGCACCCACCCACTGCTGCCATCATTCAACAGAGGAGTACCTCAGGTCCACCTCTGCTGATTGACAGCAGCAGCATATAATGTTAATAATCACAAATAAAAACATTTAACAAAAATAATATAACAATAAAATGCTATGATATCTACTATGTATATGTGTATATATACACTATATTACCAAAAGTATTGGGCCGGCGGCCTTTACACGCACATGAACTCTAATGGCATCCCAGTCTTAGTCCGTAGGGTTCAATATTGAGTTGGCCCGCCCTCTGCCTCTATAACAGCTTCAACTCTTCTAGGAAGGCGTCCACAAGGTTTAGGAGTGTGTCTATGGGAATGTTGGACCATTTGTGAGGTCATGTACTGATGTTGGAGGAGAAGGCCGGGCTCGCAGTCTCCGATCTAATTAATCCCAAAGGTGTTCTATGGGGTTGAGGTCAGGACTCTGTGCAGGCAAGTCAAGTTCCTCCACCCCAAACTCGCTCATCCATGTCTTTATGGACCTTGCTTTGTGCACTGGTATGCAGTCATGTTGGAACAGGAAGGGACCATCCCCAAACTGTTCTCACAAAGTTGGGAGCATGAAATTGTCCAAAATGTCTTGGTATGCTGATGCCTTAAGCGTTCCCTTCACTGGAACTAAGGGGCCAAACCCAACCCCTGAAAAACAACCCCACACCATAATCCCCCTCTCCACCAAACTTTACACTTGGCACAATGCAGTCAGGCAAGTACCGTTCTCCTGGCAACCGCCAAACCCAGACACGTCCGTGGGATTGCCAGACAGAGAAGCCTAATTGGTCACTCCAGAGAACACGTCTCCACTTCTCTAGAGTCCAGTGGCGGCGTGCTTTACACCACGGCATCCGACGCTTTGCATTGCACTTGGTGATGCAAGGCTTGGATGCAGCTGCTCGGCCATGGAAAGCCATTCCATTGTCAAGATACCATGCACAGGTGTCCCCACACCGCGTACAGGTATCTATATGGGAGGACCAAATGTGTGACCACACCAGACAATGCTTATGAGCATATAGTTTATTCAACACACTGAAAACAAGCAACTAATAATAGCCAACTAAAATGCAAAACAACATAAATCAAACACAAAAGGTAACAGGGCAAAAGAACCTGGGGAGCAAGGCAACACGAGGGGAGCCACGGACCAATGGTCAGGGTACAAGGAGGTACCAGGAAACAGATCACAGGATGCAGGTAATGGCAACAATACTGTGGCACCAGGCTCACTGCAGGGAGGGATTAAATACCCTCCCAGATCAGCATCAGGTGGTGCCTAATTGCTGACACCTGCAGGTGAGCCCTGGAAGTGCAGGACCTTGTTCTAGAGTCACAGTGCCACCTGGAGGCGCCCAGGTCCCTGACAGCCACTGGCTGTTTGGAGACACCTGCAGGGGAGCACAGGAACTGCCGGGTCTGCTCCAGCGCCACCTCGAGGTGTTCAGATCCCTGACACCATGAAGCTCTCTACGCACTGTTGTTGTGCCAATCTGAAGGCCACACGAAGTTTGGAGGTCTGTAGCTATCGACTCCTACAGACAGTTGGTGACTTCTGTGCACTGTGAGCTTCAGCATGCGCTGACCACGCTCTGTCATTTTTCATGGCTGAGTTGCTGTTTTCCCAGTTGCTTCCACTTTGTTATAATACTACTAACAGGTGACCGTGAAATATTTAGTAGCAAGGAAGTTTCACGGAACACCTGAATCCAATGATTTATAGGGGCATCCCAATACTTTTGGTAATATTGTGTGTGTGTGTGTGTGTGTGTGTAAATATATATACACACACACACACAAACATAGTAGGTATTATAGCATTGTATTGTTATTAATTAAATTATGTTTTTATTTTATTTGTGATTATTAATGATATGACAAGACATGCGGTTACAGGCACCCTGCCTGTGCATTGTTTAAAGGCGGCTGTGCTCTTCGTGTGAGATGAATTGCAGCACAGGGAGCCGCCCTCCGCAGCTCAGCCAGCAGCCAACATTAGGAAGTGTGCCACTCACCCTCCCTGCCCCCTCCACAGGCGTCTTCTATCGGCTGCCCCCTGGCACTGTCATCCACATCACAAGGTGTCTGCAGAGCTAGCTCAGAGGACCTCTGCCTCCAGCCAATCACGGCCCCCCTTCTGTGCCTAAACCACCTCCCACTGAGCAGCCATCGTTACAGAATGTGCAGGCACGAAGAACACTTTTTTTTTCCCCCTTACAACTAAAAACTTTATTCATACTCATCAGAGCTAGTGAGCAGAGCAGGCCCGGAAAGGTTAAAAACCTTTCCGGGATCAAATGTCTCTCTTGCGGGCATCCGGAAGCGACTATCTAATAGCAGGAGACTCCCGGAACGTCAGGGAGAGGTGGGGTGTCTGCCTTTCTCTGATACCTTATATTAGATCACACGCCCAGTAGTTGGACTATATTACATTCAGTGACTATTGTCCCAATTTGATTGTCCTATTGTCTGATTTTGCAGTTTAACCCCTTCATGACTGAGGCCTTTTTTTTTCATTTTTTTTTGCACCCATGCTATATTCCACATTTTTGGCCTGAAAGTTACTTAAAACCTCCAAACATTATATATTTTCTAAAAGCCAAGACCCCCGTAGAATAAAATGGTGGCAGGTGCAAATGTTTATGTTGCACGATATTAGCGCAACTCCTTATCAAACCCCAACATTTAGGGAAAAATGCACTCAAATGCCACAAAACACAATACAATACCCATTTGTTTAATTAGCTATAAAAGATGAGGTAACAATGAGTAAATAGATACACAACATGCCCAGGTTAAAAATTGTGTGTGTCCGTGAAACGGCGACAAAATTCAGTACCCCAAAAAGTCCATAAAAGCCCCCATCAGTTTAGAGACACCCAAAAATACTGGTCCTAGAATTATTGCTCTCACTCCGGCGTGCACGGCGATACCCAACATGTGTAGCGTGTTTGTTGTTTTCATACATACCGTGTTTTGGGAGGGGATTGACGAACGGAGGTTCGTCCATCTCCTCCCCAGCTTTCCGCCGACACCAAACAAGCTGGTCCCGGGCCCGTATGAGGGGCAACGGGGCCTGGGAAACACGGCGGGGGTGTCGGTCGGGGGGTGCCTTCACTGGCCCATAGATCTGAGCTGCCAGAATCACTTCTACTGTAAAGCGGACAGTTGGCTTTACAAGTTGAAACAGCGTCCCAGCGGCGAGTCTGTTTAAACAGCCCCGATGCCAGCGAAGTACACTGTGCATCGCTGGTCGTGGAGGGGTTAATGAGTTTCATGGACTGAGACAATGGAATAACACCGCCCACCACACGGATACCGAATATATATATACACAGGACATGTGTATGGATTTTTCATATAGGCCCATACCAGGAACCCAACTGGTCTAACATGCGTTGTGTTTTTACGGGGGGGGGGTGGTATATGTCTGCACATTTGGTAAATGATAGTTATATATTTTCATGCACGAAATTGACTTTTTATACTTTAGTCTTGTTTGGAGAATATACATGTTATGATCGTGTGGTTTCTCAGCTGATCCCTGATGTGTAGTCAAGTGGGAACCTGTTGTTGTTTCTTCCATATTTGTTTAGAACGCAGAGAGAACAGCTGAGAGGCCAGGAAGTGTTCACAATTGTACAATGTAGTTTATATTTTGACATGTTTTGTTGATCCATCCAGCTTCTACCTTGGGGTCCCCCCAGTTCCTGCATATTATATTAGAGTATCGGGATTATTAAAGTGGATTTTTCGGTAACTTGACAAGCCTGCATGAATAAATTCCTGGCATGTCACAATATATGGTAGCAGTATGGTTTTACAAATTAAAAAGCAGTCCCTGATCTCCAATCCGGGGACTTTGCCCTAGGCTGAGATGATGTCATCAATCTGCTGCAGGCAGGAGGAAGCATTTAATTAGTCTCCCCTTCCACAGTGATTAGTCTGCTGCAGGCAGGAGTAAGAAATTCCTCAGTTTCCACTCCCCCAGTAATCATTCTGCTGAAGGCAGGAGGCA
Organism: Nanorana parkeri; assembly: GCF_000935625.1. NCBI lineage: Eukaryota > Metazoa > Chordata > Amphibia > Anura > Dicroglossidae > Nanorana > Nanorana parkeri. The sequence continues at coordinate 386,922 of NW_017307462.1, read as the reverse complement.
GCATTTCCTTAGTCTCCCCTCCCCCAGTCATTATTCTGTTGCAGGCAGGAGAAAGCCATTTCTCAGTCTCTCCTCCCCCCAGGGATCAGCCTGCAACATTGTAGGTTTGTAGCAAGTCACAGGGTAAGAGGGGGCTGATCTGTGTCAGACATTGGTAAACAGCTTGTTGGGAGTAGGGTTGCCACCCGTACGGGAATGACCCGGACAGTCCGGGTTTGTAATCCTGTGCCCGGGTACAAGCCTTTCGCAGACCCGGGCACGGGATTCAAACTGCAGACTTGCTCACCTGACAGCTGGCGGTGAGCGGCGAGCGGCCGGCAATGAGGTGTCAGTCAACGGCGGCCGGCGATGAGGTGTCAGCGGCTGCGATAAGGTGTCAGCAGCGGACGATCAGCTGTCAGTGTCACTGCGGGCGATCAGCTGTGAGTGATGCTAGCGCAGGGCGGCGCTGTCTTCAGACACTCCCTCCCTCCCTCCTTCTCTCTGCTAGTGAGAGGAAGTGACATCAGAGAGAGAGAGGGAGCGTGGGAGAAATCATTCTCCGGCAGCCTGCGCGTGGAGCAGTTTCTTCTTCATTTCGTCTGGACAGTGGACTGGGAGTCGGACCTCTGCGACCAACGCCGTGACTGCCGTCCTTCTCCACACACCTGGACCTCTGAACTTCTAAAAAAGGTATTTAAAACATTTGAAGTGTTTAATAAAAAATATTAATTGGAAGGGGGGGCGGGCACGACACTTGTTAGTATTGCACATAAAACATGCCCCCATAAAAAAATGCCACAGGTAACCAGTGACATGTTTTGTGGGGGCATCTTTTATGTGCAATAATACATAGCGTCCAATACAGACATCCAGATTTCATGTCAGTGTAAAATCCATTTTTTTGATAGTTGTCGTCCAATTGACAAGTGCTTTTGGGGCCGCGCAGGGGCCGTAAAAAGAGATTGAGGACTCTGTGTCCTCAATCTCTTTTTTTTTTTGTATTTTAAAAGGGAAATATCAGGGGTCTGTTTAGATCCCTAATATTTCCCTGAAGCCCCCAAAAAGTAAAGTTAAAAAAATATATATCTATTAAAAAAAGTTTCTAAAAAATAAATAAAAACAAAAGATTTTTTAAATCTTGGTGCTCGTGACATCTGTATTGGAGTTCTGTTGTGAGTGGTGCCATCCACAGTCATTACGAGCACCCATTACTTTTGGGATATCGGGTAATGAGTGCTGCAAAGTATATGGATATTGCTTTATATAGTATATATCTGGGGATCTGTGGCACACTGGCAACTTAGGGGGGCATTGTTTATGTACAGAATGCAAATCTGTTGTGATTAACGAAAGTTGTGATTAACTCCAAATACATGCATAGTGTATACTTTACAAAAAAAATTGCCGCGAGGCGCGACAGTGTTCAGGTTTGGCCTGAAGAAAAGGTGGCAACCCTAGTTGGGAGTTATCTCAGAATCACAATTACAGGAATGTATTATCTCTCACAGCGATCACAGTACACCCCCTGACAATGCATGTGCTTTTCTCTCCAGAAGGATGGAACCATCTTTGCTCAGGCATCATCCGGGGTCAGCATCTATTCCAGATGCTGGCTCAGAGATGACACAATCACGTAAATCCCAG
>NW_017307462.1:364007-385282 GCF_000935625.1 Nanorana parkeri | reverse complement strand
GGCCTTCATGGTTTCTTGCACCGGGGCCCTGAGGTTTCTAGTTACGCCTCTGCATCCAATAGTAGACAAGTGATGTGAATAGGAATGATCTGGCAGCTTCGACAATCCAAAAGATCTGTACAGTATTTCTGGCTCGGCTGTGCACACAGTAGACGTAGCAGTTGAGGTGCCACAACAATTAAAATAGTCCGGATACAACTTTATACTATAAGGGTCAGGGGGACAGTCAAATAGAGTGGCCAACGCATTTTGGGGGGGTCCAGAATACACCCCCTTCTTCAGGGCTTAATGAGAGAAATCATGCATGTGGACTACCATCCCTGCAGCATGAAAGTTGTATTGTTTTGTGGTGGGAGCACTTCATGCTTGTGAGCAGCTGGTTTGTCAGCTAGACATGTGCGATTCGTTTAGTTCCGAATCAAAATTCGGACGAAATTTCGGAGATTCTCAGATTTGGATGTGTTAGAATTCCGAATTACAGAAATAACGAATGCGAATTTCCGATTCCGTATGAAATTTTGTTTCTTGGAAGACATTTTGTTGCAGAAAAATGACATTAGGAAAAAAAAATCAAAAATCTTTTTTTACAGTCTGCAGAAGAGGGGAATGTCTGGGCTCCACCCTGACTTTACTGGTTTGCAGCATTCTGGCTTGGCTGCCATTTTACTCACCTGTGTTTCCTTCTTTGCCTGACAGACTCTGGAACGTTGCTCACTACTCCCAGGCTCCCTCTTATGACCAGACAGGAGAGCATCATCTGAGTGAGTCAGATAGGAGTTTCCTGTCTCTGAGTGATGATGTCACCCCACTCACTATATATAAACCACTTAGTCCAGTCTGACTTGCCCTTGCGTGGTCTTCCTGCTAGTGCATTCCTGCTCCTCTGAGTATCCTGACTCTGTGTATGACCCGACCCTGGCTTATGTTCTCCTCTGGCTCCTGCTCCTGGCTTGTTCCTGACAACGCTGATTTCCTGGCTCCTACTCCTGGCTTGTTTCTGACGACGCTGATCTCTGTGTTCCTGACCTGGCTTGGATGACTACCCACTCCTACTCCTGACTTTGACTTGTTCCGGTTTATGTTTCTGCTTGCTCCTGTGGACACTGTTCTTAAAGGAGAACTATGAGGTGAGTGCTTTTCACTCATCCTCATAGTTCTAGCCCACCTGTGACAATGAGACTGTCACAGGTCGGCTCAGTAGATCGGAAGTGAGCGAACACATACCGGCGTTCGCTCACTTCTCGATCCTGTCACGGAATCTCTGCCGTAACAGGGGAGGGGCTGGATTCTCCCCTCTCCGCTCCGATCCGCCAGCGCTGACTGTCAGAATGGACGGGGGAGGGGCGGGTACAGCTGGCTCTGCCTCTAGATAGGCAGAGCCAGCTGTCACTCACACAGCTGGTTGGATCCAGACATAATTGTCGGGATCCGCTTCAACTGCGGCGTCTCCTTTAATAAATATTTTAACTAGCACATTTTTCTTGTCTGGTTTTCATTGTGCTCTGACAGGGAACAAAAAAGCATGAGGTTCCCCCCAAATTGATAAAAGTGTGTCGGGTTCCCCCCAAAATCCCTACCAGGCCCTTTAGGTAATAAAAAATGGGGGGGGAAACCATGGATCTCCCCCTAACATTCCTACCAGACCCTTGATCCGAGCACAGGCAGGGCAGGAAAGGGGGGTGATCGAGTGGCCCCACTCCTACCTGCACCTTACCAGTCCATGTGCCCTTGGCATTGGGAGGGTGTCCCCATGCCGATGGGGACAAGGGCCTCTTTCCCACAACCCTGACTTAGTGGTTGTGGGGGTCTGCGGGCAAGGGGCCTTATTTGCATCGCGGTACCCCTTTAATTAAGGGGCACCCAGATGCCGCCCCCTTTGTGAATGAGTAAGGGGTAGTTGTACCCCTACCCATTCACTAAAGGGTTCAAATTCAAAGTCAATAAACAAACCACACTTAGAAAAAATCCTTTAATTGAAAAAAAAAACAGAGTCAATTTTTGAATATTCCTTTAAAAAGAAAAAGAAAATGGCTTCATCAATGTAATCCAGCATCAATCACGATTCACGACGCCCGCCGACCCTGCAAAATAAAAAAAGTCCGGCCGATCCCGACAAAAAGACCGTACGATCCCGACGAAAACTCATCGCAACATTACATTGAGCCTGAAAGTAAACAGATGGGCGAAGCGAGCCGTGATGTCACAGCTAACTCCGCCCATTTGACATTCTCAGCTGTCAAATACAACATAGCATTCCGGCGCTCCCAAATGCTATTCAGGTCTGTGAGCGGAGGTGTCATATGAAAAGTATCCAGGTCCATGCAAGGATCCAGCTTCTACCCAGCCTCACCTTCCAGCAGAGTCACTCACCCCTCATGGGTCAGCTTCCCCCTCTACAGACAAGACAGTTTTAGGCTCAAACCCAGGCCTTCATTTCCGGCCACATGCAGGTCTTCCCTCAGCGGCAGGTCTAGCTAGAACATAGTCAGTAACACACACCCCCCCAGGCAGGAGCCCTAGCGGGTAAGAGCCACTCACAAGGTCAACCACAAATATTTTTGCCTCAGCATGCACCAATGGGAATAAACCTCCTAGCTGCTGGCCAGCGAGACATACATATTCATACCCCACCATTATTATATCTTCTCGCCTTTTTGTCAGGGTCACACCCCAGCAGAAGGCAAAATGATCAATAATACTGGGCTTGGGGGAGACCAGATGAGCACAGAAGGGGTAAGTCCTTGGCTGGTGGTGGAGTGTAAATATAAACTGGGTGCTAGTCACTTTATGCTGTTTTAAAGATATTATCAGTCATGGTGACTCACAAGGAGCAAGGGGTGAGGGCTACAAACACCCAGTTCCGCCTATTTCTTTTCTGTCATTAGCTGCGTGACTATCTTGTCAAGAACTCCAGATTCCATATTTACTTACAGCAATGCAGTGCCGAGGGCCATTAAGCCGGCAGCCAGCATCACTGTATATAGCAGAACCTCAGCTGGTTAGAAGACTTCTCTGTGCATCCTCCGGAGAGAGTTACCATGTCCCTGCAAGGATCCAGTTTCTACCCAGCTTCACCTTACAGCAGAGTCACTCACCCTTCATGGGTCAGCTTCCCCTCTACAAACAGGGCAGTTTTAGGCTCAAACCCAGGCCTTCATTTCTGGCCACACGCAGGTCTTCCCTCGGTGGAATGCCTAGCTAGAACTTAGTCAGTAACACACGCTCCCCCAGGAGGAGCCCTAGCAGGGAAGAGCCATTCACAAGGTCAGCCCCAAATATTTTTGCCCTTCGTCAGCATGCACCACTGGCAATTAACCTCCTAGTGGCTGGCCAGGGAGACATAAATATTCATACCCCACCATTATTGGATCTTTTCGCCCTTTTGCCAGGGTCACACCCCAGCAGAAGGCAGATCAATCAATAATACCGGGCTTAAGGGAGACCAGATGAGCACAGAACTGTTAATGTGGCTTAGGCTGTTCACAGCCCAGCAGAGATACATTTAGGTAGTCACCCCCCTTAGGGCAAGGTGTCTACAATAGTCACAAAGAAAAAAGAATATAAATCTCGCTTTTAGCTCCTTAACAGTCTAGCCTTCAGTCTTACTTCATTCCTCTTCACAGAACACATGATGGTTCACAAAACGAGGCGGAGAAGGTCCTGGAGCTGTCATCGCTATCGTCCTTTATTCTGCCAGCCTGGGTCCTGAACTGAAATGAACCAGCCTCCGGCCTCCTTTAATGACTCCTGTTAAAGATCGCTCATATCTTGAAAGACAGAGAGGGATTCAGCAACATCCGGCCTGGAATATGTGAAAATTAGATTACAGTAGAGAGCTGACCAGCAGTCCAAATAATGATACCATACTTACCCCAAGCTCACATCCTGGGAGATATTTACCAACTATCACCTATCCCTGAGGTGAAGAGACTGTCCTTCTTTTGAAACCAAATCCCTCTGTCCCTGTTTTTGGTCTGATATACTGTATATAGCACAGAAAAAGGAACATAGCGTGGAAGAACTAAAACCAACCTATTTAAATACTAGAACCCAATCTAAGGAACATTTTGCCGGGAAAAAGAACCTAGGAAAGGAAAACACAGACCACTGTCTGCAGGTGCCCCAAAGGCAACACAAAATTTATCCAAGGCCCGCGTATTGGGTACCAGGGTTACTGAAAAATGGCCTGGATGGGAAGGGGGTTTAACACCGCGGATGTCAACTGGTTAATGTGTAGCCCCCATCACCTTTTGTGAGGTGGCTACAAGAAATTTAGTGATTACTGGAGCTGTAGTCAGTCTATCTAAATTATAGTTGGCATTTATCTGGTTAATTCCAGGTGTTCTGGCATTGACTGTATCTACCTGGGTGGAGTATGACTCTGCTGCTGTGTGGGACAACCAATGGAGGACACTGTGAGTGTGTGTAGTCCACTAGCCAATCATTGGGTCTCTTTCAACTAGTGTTGCATTCTGGGACAGGCCTTATATACTCCAGGGAATTGCCACGTGCTCACTCGGGTTCTAGTCGAGCTCCAGCCATGGATTAGTGCAGGTCGGGGTGTTGTCCAGCCTGCCCCCAGGCTAGGCCTGAGGGCGGGGATGCTTAAGTTCGGGAAGTATTTCGCTAGACCTCTGCTGTTATCAGAGGAGGAGGACCAGAGAAGCTGATGACTGCTGGAGGTGCCTGGAGGACCTCAGGAGCAACTCTGATGTCTCTCCTGCTGAAGATCTGTGCTGCAAATTGATCTACACTAAATTACTAAAAGGGGACTGGTGAGTATGGAGTCAGTGTCTGTTCTACCCTGGATGTCTAGGATCACTATACCCTCCTCTCTCCCAGAGTGAATATGTTTAATACAAGTTCTTTAGCATTATACTTTTGGCCTGGATATCAGTTCTGTGAGCACTAGGAGAAGGCAGGTAAATGCTAATGGGGCAGCTGAATACCAAAACCCCTAGTGATGACCCGGGTTATTCTGGCGGCTCCCTCGGGGGTGAGCGATACAAATGCATATCTAAAGCCAAAACATTTTGAAGGGTTAGAACACATGACCACAATTTTTTATGTCTGTCTTTGTCCCCCCTTGAAAGATTCACTTTCTCTATCTGTCCAGAAAAGTAACAGGAACGCCAAAACTCTACGGATCAGAAATAATAGTGGAAATCTCCCAGTGGGGACACCTGTTACAGTGGCAACGGTCTAAGATGGACTCCCCAGTTTCCTCTCATTTCCTGTAACATCTCTGGGACAGGGAGTGAAGAACTCACTTACCAATGGAACACACAATGGGAAAACAAAAATATTAAGAAATTATGATTATTTAAAGAATTCACTACTCTATGCAAAACAAAACAAAAATGTTTTTTTTTTGCAACAACATTTTTTTGCGTTTCAGCAAGAATTACCACTTCTTTCCCATGAGGAGCTCTCTTTCACTTTAGAGTTCCCCCTTCACACCAGGAGACTCCTAAAATCAGAAGCCCCCTTCACATCAGTGTCCTCAGTCCCCCCTTCACATTAGAGTCCTCAGTCACCCTTTATATCAGGGTCCTACCAGCCCAAGATTTTGAGGCACCCCTGAGAAAACCAGAAGGCACCCCTGGGTGCCATGGCACACTGGTTGAGAAAGACTGGCTTTCATGTTGCTATAAGTTATTCTTCACAGAGTGAGCTCTACCCTTGATGTACCAGAGAACTTAGAAGGTATGGCAGAAATGATTAAAGGGGTTATTCACAAAGCTGCCGAGGGCAGCCGTGTGAATAACTGACCCTAAGTGAAGTGAGCCGAACGCTGTTCGGCTATTCACTTGAGGCTTGTATGGCTGATTTCGTACACTGACTGAAATCAGCAGTACATCGGCTTGCTGCGGCTGGGTTCGGGTCATGTTCGGCCGACCAAAAGTGCAGAAGGAGTTCGACTCAGCCGATCCAACATCTGGATCGGCTGAGCCGAACCACCGTCAGGCTACTCGCTGCTATTCGGCCTATTCTCATAGGGGCCGAGCGGCATTCGGCTCGACTATTCTGCTTGGTACCTCTGTGGTCCGGAGCAGAATAGAAAAACAGTTTAAAAAAGTATAGAAAAAAAATAGAAAACAATTAGCAGAGCCGGAGGTGATATGAATGCCGACTCTGCTGAGTTCTCATGATACTGACAGATCAGCGTCCCCTGGTTTCCAAGTAACCAGGGGACGCTGAACTGTCAGTACCATGAGAGCTCAGCAGAGTCGGTTTTCATATCACCTCCGGCTCTGCTAAGCTCTCATTGTAAAGCAGCGGGGAGCGAGCACCCCCCTGAAATCATGGCAGATAGCAGAGGAAGCAGTAGCTTCCGTCAGAATAAAAAAAATCAGCATAGGAATGCGTAGCTAGATTCCTATTGGCTATTTCAATTTGCAATATCCAATAACAAGCTGGCTATTGCACCCGCCCTGTGCTGCTGTCAATCACTAGAAGAGGACCTGATGGAGAACTTCAGGTCCCCTCTGCTGATTGACAGCAGCAGTGGACGGGTGCAATAGCTAGTTTGCTATTGGCTATTGCAAAGTGAAATAGCCAATAAGAATGTAGCTATGCATTCCTATGCAGTTTTTTTTTTCTGACTGACGACGGCCGACGGCTCCGATGTCAGAAGGAAAAAAAAACAGAGCAAGGACAGGTTTACTCTGCTCGACCGAGCAGAGTAAACCTTTCCGGGAGTAAGTGTTTCTCTCCCGGGTGGCCGCGAGCCGCTATCTAATAGTGGGAGACTCCCGGAGCGTGGGAGAGTAATGACAGATCAGCGTTCCTGGTAACCAGGGACGCTGATATGTCTCTGCAAGTGGCTGGAGCCAGCCATGAGATGACGGCTGGCTCCGCCCAGCTGTCAGTAGCAGGCTGTCGGGCAGCCGATGGCCGGCCGTTCGGCCAGCTTCACCTTTCACCTCGGCTCAGTTGAGCCGAGGCATATGCCTTCGGCTCCACTGAGCCGCTCAGCCAACTTCGGGAGCTGTACGGGCTATAGGGAATAGCCCGTACAGCAGCCCTTCGGTTCTACCGAACCGAAGGGGTCCTGGGGCTGAAGCTAACCGAAGGATCAGCTGAAGCTACGGCTAGATCCTTCAGCAGCTTTGTGAACAGACCCCTAAGTGTTGTTTGGTGTAATGTTTCTATTTATGTGAACATAACCAAACAGAAAAATACTCCATATGAATGCCTGTGATTTTGGAATGGGATGTCCAATAAGCTTATACAGGTGAGAGGGTCAGGTGTTCCACAGATGTTGATATATACAGTATAACTGTAATAGAAACCCTTCTTCTAGGCTCAGCAGGTTTGTTTTGTTTTTTTGCAAAAAAAAAAAAATACAACTTGGTACATGAATAATATTGGTACATAAATATCCTCAAGATATTTTGTGTTTGCCCTTTAATAAACTGCATTTTACTTGATTTACCTGGACTACAGTGGAGTGTCCTTGTTACAATATATATATATATATATATATACACACACACACACACACAACACACACCTATCTATCGATCGATCGATAAATAGATAATTTTATTTATTGTTTTATCTTTTTGTCATTTGACTGTATGTAGATTAGATCTATTTGAGTACTGCTTTCCTTTGAGTCCATTAGAATTTTCATTTAGTTGCTAAAGTATGCTTTTAGATGATATATTTTTACCCTCCATTATAATCATCCTTTCACATGAAAGCATACAATTAAACCTTAATACAAGTATAGTGGTTTCAATAACCCGGGTACATTAGTTATTATATTCTCCTCCCACCCAGCTCGCCACCCAGCTTCCCGATTAGCGGGGCAGCCTTCTCCATACTCCCTCGTAACCAAGTGACGAGGAAGCATGGAGCCGGCTTTCTGGCCTATCGGAAGTTGAGCGCCATGTAATGACTCATTGCCCGGCTTCCTGATTGGTGGAGAAGCTGGCTAATCAGGAAGCCAGGCAACAAGTCATTACACTGCCCCCAGCTTCCTGATTGGCTGGGATCATCGGGTAATGAGAGAGCATGAAGCCAGCTTTCTGGCCAATCAGAAAGCCAGGGGGTAATGACTCGCTGTCTGGCTTCCAGATTGGCTAGCTTTCCGACCAATCTGGAAGCTAGGCGGCGAGTCATTACACGTTGCCCGGCTTCCTGATTGCACAGGAAGCATGGAGCCGGCTTCCCGTCCAATCAGGAAGCTGGGCAGCAAGCAATGACTGGCTGCCCGGCTTCCTGATACCGGAAGCTCAGGTATCGGGCTAGGCATCGGAGCATTTGGGCGAGTACGAGAACTCGCCCAAATACTCTGCATCAGTACCGATACCGATACTAGTATCGGTATCGGTGCATCCCCAGCTCTAAAGCTTACACAGGTTGCATTGTGGTGACTATGATGGGTGATAGATGGCCTGTCTTGAAATGGGTCAGAGGGTGAGATAGCTTTGTCACTTTACCCTGAGTGGCTCTTTAACCTCTGACTTTAATTAATACACTTCAAATCCTCCTCCCACTTCCGCAAATGAAGGCAAAGTAAAAGGAGACTAAAACCACACCAACGTTTCCCACTTTTATTGGCAATAATAATTGTCATTCTTTTAGGCGTAGTAAGCAGAAGGCTTCACCGGCAAAGGTGTTTTGACGTGACCTCTTTGTACATTAGATACAAAAGTCGGGTTATAAATATATCACAAAATGTTCTGTAGAAAAAACGGATTTATCAGGTGTTAAAATGTGGTAACACTTCAAATATATACAATAAAATATACAACTTCATAGACCGCCTTCTGATCCTGTACCGGAAGCCACGCCCACTATGAATCGACTACACAGAAATGGAAATTCATCATTAATGTCCGATCACCACTAATCGTTCATTACAGTGATGTCTGGGGATAAAGAAAACATTGTCCGACGAGACAACAAAGAGATCTCGGAGGTCTACAAAGAGTCTGAAATCCACAACAGACAATAGTAGGCATTAAAAACCGGGTGGATTACTTGACACATTCCATGAGATATGTGCACATGGATTAAATTAAATTCTGTCCCTACGTGGAAACGTCTTTCATATTGTAATAACTGCCTGCAGCACACGCTCTGCTTTGAAGAACCGACATGAATACCGGGAGATCGCACTTTGGAAGAAGTAAAGGTTGGACCATCTCATGTGCGTATTCTGTAAGGAAACCATAAAAGTCTAATCATCAGTAGAAGAACACCAATGGCGGTTTTATTTTCCTGGTAGATATACAGGGAAAGGTGATTTTTGTACTAAAGAGGGGTTAAGGCAGCAGATTTTCTTTCAATTCCAAGTTGTAACTTCAGATTACATGTCAAAATCTCCGTCGTATGCCAAGGTGAGCGGCTTCTGTTGAGGAAATGGACTTTTTGGTACTTGCGGCTTTCTGCTGTAAGGTAAAAATCGAGAGAGAAAAACAAGAACTCAGCTTTGTTTACATGACTTGAGTAGGACATGAAGATCTGTTAAAAGTCGCTGAAGTCATCAGCCTGACTAAAGCTGGTATTGAAAAAAGGTCAGGGAAAATGAGAGAGACAAGGGTGCTTACACCCAAGAACCGAAAAAAGGAATATATCGCAGCTGACCAGTACTTAGATATGATGGCTGCATTATTTTCCTTTTTGCAAGCTAAAAACATGCTCTGGCAGTACAGAAAATATCTGTTGATCCTGCCAGAAACTGAGCATGCTTGTAACTTCCTGTATATTGAACTGAAATCTTTAACAATGTTATAAACTTCACCAGTTCTCTTCTGTGGTTTACACAACCCCTCATACCCATGTAATGGAGATGTCAGGAGAGCAGCCTAGGGTGACAACGCTGCTTCTACATACATACAGGTCAGTGTTGTCACCCTATGACAGAAAGTTAATTACTTGGTGAAAATGACGGGAAAAAAATAAACCTAAAAAAAATGTAATCCAACCACCACATCTAAGGACTGGTAAGCTGCAATATATTAATTTTTGGTTCTTAGATACCATTCAAATTTAGAAACTCTACAATCTGAAGTGAGATTTAATGTAAACTGGTATTATTCCCAAAGTTTAAGCTCAGTTCCAGCTTGACATAGAAGGATTACAGCCCCTATCAGGTTTCGATTACCATCGTGTCTTTGTTGTTAGGAGTTTTCCATACATCCTTTCAGGACAGAAATAGAAGGGCTAATATGTTGCACTTGGTTTAATTAATCTATTTGGTTTATAAATAAATATATTTGTCATAAACTGTGAATTTATATATCTATCAAAGTGTAGCACCCGTGGTGATAATTAGATTGTAAAAATATAAAATTATTTGAAAAATATTTATGTGATAAATAATGTAAGTGATACTGAACTCTGTGAGTAATAAACTTAAATCTTTGTGAATAATGAATTATTTGTGTGCGTCTCTTTTCAGTGTTGTAATGAGTGATGTCCAAATAAGGTTTATCACTATGTGTGTTAAGGACACATCACAATAGGGGGTGTGAATATATTCGCAATATAGATCGCAATATATTCACACCCACTATTGTGATGTGTCCTAAACACACATAGTGATAAACCTTATTTGGACATCACTCATTACAACACTGAAAAGAGACGCACACAAATAATTCATTATTCACAAAGATTTACGTTTTTTACTCAGAGTACAGTGTCACGGAAGATTACAATCACCACACTTACATTATTTATCACATAATTATTTATCACATAAATATTTTTCAAATAATTTTATATTATTTTTACAATCTAATTATCACTACGGGTGCTACACTTGGATAAATATATTAATTCACAGTTTATGGCATATATATTTATTTATAAACCAAATAGATTAATTAAACCAAGTGCAACATATTAGCCCTTCTATTTCAGTGTTTAACATACATTGTTGCAGCTGGTGCTTATCATTCACTCCCAGCTAATCTGTTTGAAATCCTTTCAGGACAGGAAGTTATGTGAAATCTTTTCAACAGGGACACTGACATAAACAGAATGTCAGGATGCAGATCTGAGCCCAGGATGACTATTGCATCTGGCAGTAGCTCTCCACCTGATGTCCTGGATAACTCCTGATCTCTTGTGCAATCTTCAGTTAAGCCTAGTTTTCTGCTGAACTCTGAACTCCTCCTCTGAACTTCCTATTTATGCCATGACTCTGCACTTCCTGTTTGCTGCCAAAAAATAATTGTGCTCCTGGCAATATCTTGATTCACCAACTATGCTTATCGCCTTCCACCTTTGGCTACTGACTTGATCATTGACTACGCTTCTGCATGCTCCTATACTACTACCCTCTGCTTTTATACCTAACCCAGCCCGTTATACAATGAATTTGTCTGCTGTTTCAGCTACTGGACTCAGAGCCTTATCCCAGATTGTGATACAAAAACACATTTTTTGTTGTGAGTGAAGAAGGGTTGGAATTTCTGACAAAGTTTTTTTTAATGTCCATTCCCTCCTGTCCAGATGAGAATAGCACCACCCATTTCTTGCACTAGTGTCACAGGGACAAGAAGTGAGGGAAAGTCTACAAAATGGGGTCACCTACAGAAATAGAAATCTGATAGATTGTAACTTGACCTTACTCTAAAATAAACAGCCCCGGAGATGTTACAGAGGTCACGTATCTTCAGTTATCTTCTAGAGATCTTAAGCTGGCCCTATGGCCTGGCTCCTCTTGTCTTCTCCGCATGACTATTGGCAGGTCGTGTTAGGGTATATGCATGACAATATCTAGAATTTTGGCTTTTTGTTCCCTGGAATTCTAGAGCAAATACTTACCAGACCAAGTAAGAGATGATTATCAGGATAATCAGGATAAGAAAACTCCCTGCACACACAACGTAGACCCAAAGACTCACCCGGCCATCTGTAAATAATAAACAAATCCTATCAGTCAGTCAGATGAATGTACTGTGTATCTGGATTTCTACACAAGCTAATGGGTAGGTTCCATAACTTCCAAAAGACAGAAAGATTAATATTGGCCATAGCCATAAGAACCCATTCACAATATGGGGTATGTTTATAAATCACTGAATGCAAGTGTTACCAAGTTATTACTGCTTGTGAAATTTCCTGGTACATATGTTTTCAATGACAGTGTTTGATTCACCTGCAATGAATGTTTGGTATAAATCACATTCCCTGCTTTAGAGATATACCCCATACGTGTTGTCTTTTTTTTGGTTTTCAATAGAATAGGGAAATGTAAAAACTCCTGTTAGCCTATTTTTTGTGCTCTGTGTTCAAGTGAGGAGATATCACTTCACTTCATGTCCCAGGGATGTAACAGGAAGTAAACGTAAATCTCTCTAGTAAAGGAAATTCCCCTTTAAGACAGTTATCACTGGAACAGTTGCCAGATTTAAAGATTTACAGTACCCTCAGCTTCTCTTCCTGTGACACCTCAAACATTTTGGATTTCCTGTCACTTTCCATTTCGGAGACAATGGTCAACAGGAGCAATAGTGAGTGGATAGGGCTGCTTAGCAGACCAGTCAGCTGACAAACTCCAGGTGGTGGCACCTATTCTTTGGATATTAGTGTGTGCATGCTGGTTTCAATGTTCCCTGTGTCCGGAGGGAGGAAACTTTGGGTTGACATAATATTTTGGCAGAGGCACGATGGACAGTAATACCATGCCGCCCTCATCATTGTACCCTCTGCACAACGTCCATTACTCTGCACATCAGTTTTGGATAAGGGTAGACAAACCTAAGAATTCTCAATTCTCTACAATTTTAGAGATAATCAGGAAATTTTGGCAAATGTTTGCCCTTTTAGATGGATCTGCGCATGTGGCTTGAAAAGGCTCCTCAATTACATTATTTTATATCTGTTTTTTTATTCACAGAAATGAAACACAGACAGCAAACAAAATGTAAAATTTGCAATTAAAGTTACAGTGCACAAATAATCAAATGCACAAAAATTGGAAATGACAAATACAAAAAACCTGCCTTGGTCAAATAACTGAAATGACCAGTTGAAGATCTCGGGGAGTTTGGAGTCAGCAGGTTTGTTCCTCCCAATGAAAGTTTTCACGTCAGCTTTCTTGGATTCACTGCCTGGAACCTTCACACAGTAGTCCAGAACGCCGCTTGATCGCATGATCTGTGTGTACCCGTCTTCGCAGCCACACACTCCGCTCTATAGGGGGTAAGACGGACAACATCAGCTGACGATCTCAACAAGCAAAACCTGTCGTAGAGGAACGGTCTGTGCTGCCCAGAAACCAAACAGAATCCAGCTGGTATTTCTCAAGTGTAGGTTAGGAAATGATAGGAATTATTTCACTGCCCTGCAATTTTTTTATTGAATGAATCAACAATGTAACAAAAACAACTCAAAAAGGTTCCAGTCAGTCCAAAAACACCAATCAAATTTCTACAGGGCATACATCTTTTCAGTACTGTGTACATTGTGTAATTATATACACAATATGGCCAAAGTTTGTGGACCCCTGACCCTCACACCTGTATGAATTTATTGAAAATCCCATTGGCCTTAATAATAAGGCCAATAAAGATGCCTCCCTCCCTTTGTGCCTGTAACAGCCTCCACTCTCCTTTCTAGGCTTTTCACAAAATGTTGGAGCGTGCCTGTGGAAATGTTTTATCTATTCAGCCAAAAGAACATTTGTAAGTTCAGCTACTGATGTTGGATGAGAAGACCTCATGGCTCGCAATTGATGTTCCAGTTCATCCCAAAGGTGTCCAGTAGGACTAAAGGCAGGGCACAGTGCAGAACACTCAAGTTCCTCAACATCAAACTCATCAAACCATGTCTTTATGGAACTGGCTTCATACACTCATGATGGGACAAAAAAAATTATTGCTACAAGGTTGGAAGCACACAGTTGTCTATAATGTCTTTGTGTGCTGTAGAACTAACGGTAGCCTTCACTGGAACTCAATAATCTGGATGGGTAACCACATACTTTTGGCCATATAGTGTTTGTACAAGGGGCAGCCACATACATGATGTGCTTTAAATAGAACAGTAATCCTGCACTGCTGTACGTCCCATCTCATTACAATTCCATTTATTACAGTGTCCCCGTCCACATAGCAGTGAAAAGTTGAGCGTGAGCCAAGACAAAGTGAATACACAGACTGCTAGATGGTAGGAACTAGCATTCATCCAAAATCCTCCAGGACATTTCTAGTAAGCATACAAGTGTGATACTTTCTTCCAATAATTGAATTACTTGTCTGATGACAATGCAGTCCCTAGGTGCCTTGTCCTGCAAATTGTTTTTATCTTGGCAACCGTTCAGCATGATGCTTATAATATGCTTTTGTCTAAAAATTCTAATGGCTATAGTGAATGCTAGCAGATAGCTAGGGAAGCAAAGGAATTGAGGCATGTGAATATACCTTTTTCATCCATTTTTATAGCTATCTGCCTATAGCTTAGTGGTTAGTATGTCTGTCTTGGGGCACTGAGGCCCTTGCATCGAATCCCAGCCAGCATGTGATCTGCATGGAGTTTGCATGTTCTCCCTGTGCTTGTGTGGGTTTCCTCCTGCATGCCAAAGACATGCTGGAAGGTTAACTGTCTGCTGTCTAAATTGGCTCTAGACTGTGAGAAAGGAACCTTAGATGCCTTGAGGGCAGGGACTGATTTTAATGTACAGTATGTATAGTGCTCCATAAACTGATGTATGTATGTATGTATATACTGTATAAATATACTGTATATATATATTTGTTGCAGCATGTCCTTTCCAAACTGATCCCTGAATGGGAGGGTTTGGATTCATTATAATGAGCTGGCGGCATCTTTAGGGTCACAGGAGGACATATACTAACCTCCTCCCGTGACCCAAAGCTCAGTATATAGCAGGCTATTGCCCACTGTATACTGAGAGTACCGCTGCCAGTATCCACCCAGCTGGCTAACTGACAGCGGCCTCTGCCTTTCTAGAGGCCGAGCCAGCTGGGCCTGCCCCCTCCCTTGTCAATTCCTCCGTTGACCGTTCAGTCAGCGCTGGAGTATCGGAGGGGGGATCCCTGCAGGGTGCGGTGACTGACAGTCACGGCTCTCTGCAGGGAGATGATCGGGAAGTGACTAAGCGACGGTATGTGTTTGCTCACTTCCCGATCAATAAAGCCGACGTGTGACCGTTTCAATGTCACATGTCGGCTCTAACCATGAGGATGAGTGTAAATCACTTTAAGGAGTATCTCACCAAAAATTAAAATCCTAAATTAAATAAATTCCTTAAATTCAGTCAGCCAATCACAGAAGCAGGACATGACATTCCTGGGGGTGTTCCGTTACTCCAACTGTGTACGTAACGCCTCCCAGGTATCAATTGAATGTTTTGTTTTATAGATTTAGAACATTACAGCAGCTACAGTTTTAAATGGAAAGGTCATTTTTAATAACATTAAATTACAATATGGCTTGTGTGACAATTTTATATTTGCAATGTACTCGATCGACACGTGTCTTTTTTTTGACCTGACTAACTATGTAACTGCATTAATTTTTTAAAGATTTTATTTTTATATTTTTAAAGTGGAGCTACACTTTGAAGGAAACCTGTACAGAGATAAAAAAAATAATAATTTCAATGTAACAAAATGTCCTCTAGGTGGTAGCATATCCCTTCCAACTAAACACTGAGCAACCCTACATTGTATGGCTGGTACTAGGATAATCCATCTGAGCGTGTGCTGATTCTATAATGTGAGCTTATAAGTAGGTTACCTGCATACAGTAAGAAAATGGTTTTCTGCATGGCGGGTCGCAGTGCCGAACTGCAGCGGGTCGGGAGTTTGGAGAACAGCCACCTAGGAGGAGAAAATATCAATCTGATCAATTATGAAATCACTTTCTTTCTGCCTCTCCTTTTGAACAGCCTGGAGTCCGGCTGAGTTTTTGTTTCGTTGTCTTGCTGTCGGTAGGGGGTCTAGATGGAGTGGTAGTGGCGAAATCGATAAACCTTCCATTATATGGCGCGCTATACAGTTTCGGGCAGTATTTTGCTTCCACAGTGATAATCATACTAATAACGTGGGAAAGCGTAAAAGAACGACTTCAATATAATACGTCACCATTCATGTATTCCTTCAATAGTCATGCATTCTATTTTACCCTATTCAGCCACAGTAATTACCTGAAGCCCACCTTTATATTCCCGGATTAAAAATCAACTCCAGGGCAGGAAGACACAAAAATAAAAATGATTGTAGCTCTGTATTCATAAATACATCACAAAATGGTTATTATTTTAGATACAAACAGTATAAGAACCTGGATTTGACATGCTATCAGCTTCTTGCAGTCTCCCATACGGCAGAGTTCAGACTAGATAAGGCAGAAGCAGCACCAGGCGAGCGCAGAGTGTAAGGCAGATGAGCTCATCAGTCTGCTGCTTCCCCTTTTGTGACTGTCCTCTTGTGCTTCTTCTTTTGTGACTGCCCAGTCACTGGCTGGGGGAGGGACAAGACCTGTCAATGTTACTTAACCGTAGCAGAGAAAAATCAGGTCTCCTCCCCTGACAGGTAGAGCAGTGCTGTGTGGCAGAGCACTGTCAATCTCAGGACTGGATAGGTAGATATGCAAATGCTTTGGCAGGTATAACAGCTCACATTTTTGTATTTTATATGTGTATTTTATCATTTTGCTGGAGTCCGGCTTTAAAGCTGAAACTGGGCAGTGGCCAGAGTGGAGGTGGCCAGTGTCCTAAATGAACCCCTTCCTGTCCGGCCGTTGTAATTAAACAGCCAGACAGGTCACTCTTGAATGCAAGTGGGCGTTTTTAAATGTCCTCTACTGCTCCAGTGCTGCCCCGCCTGCGCACAAGCGGGAAACCACAAGCATTTTACACAGCCTGCAATGGCTGTTTACATACAAGCGCTTGGGCGGCTGTAGAGCAGTGGCGTCACAAGGGGGATGCGGTGGGTTCGGCCCCCACCCGGGTGTCAACCCCCCCTCTATAAAGTCCGAACGTCCGATAGTATCAGTAGAGAGGAGGGGACCCGGCGGCATACCTTATCCTGCCGGGTGACAGTCCCCTCCTCTCTCTGCCGGCGTCCATCACCAGGATGGCCGCCGACAGGAATCAGAAGATCGCCGGGTGTCATCCAGCCTCGGGACGCCCCTGCTGTAGAGCCGCCGGATCGCTTGTATGTGGCATGGGAGTGTGCGCACCCCCCTTTGTCACCGGCTATCCCAGGCTCTGCTGTCCCCCGTGTGTGTCTGAGACCGGCACGATGGGTCTGTACTCTTAGATCGAAAGGGGATCTCCGAGCGGCCGATCTTCACTCCTATCACTGGACCGGAAGTGATGTGTATTACATCACTTCCAGTGTCACTCTATCATTTCTACGGCTCCAGGAGAAATGATAGAGCTGCTTCATAAGCTTCTCTGGGGTCCCTTGGTGACATTAGCGGTTTAATTGACCAGCGATCCCCAACCTTTTTGGCACCAGGGACACGGTTTAGTGGAATACATTTTTCCACATGGGGGGGAGGGGGAGGGGCAGTGATTAGAGTGCTGCAGATAACATAACACTGGACAGACGGGGAGTCCAGGCCACTGTGGGTATAATATGAAGGGAGGGCATTTTGTAACACTAAACTGATGAGCGGTAAATGTTTTTAAAGCGTCACCTATGGTCAATTTGGTGTATGGTAGTTTTCTGCGAACTGGATGACACACACAATTTTAAGGCTTGACATGTTTGGTGTCTAATTACCCAATGTGACCCCATATTTTATATGTTACCAAAAAACTGGGTAATAATACATTTCTCATAAAAATAATGTAGGGAAAACTGTTTTTTTTTTTCTTTTTCATTTGTTTTTCTTTATATAGTAAAAAATAAAACCCCCCCAGTGATGATTAAATACCACCAAAATAAATCTCTATGTGTCCCCAAAAAATAATAAAGAATTCATTTCAGTGAATTCTTCAGTTGTATGTCTGAAAAAGTGTCAGTCAAAATACCTTAGCGTTGAATACTGAAAAATGGCCGGGACAGGAAGGGGGTTTAACACCCGGGTCATCAAGTGGTTAATAGATTGGAAATGGTCATACTTAGGTATGCTTACAGGTAGGAGAGACCTCAGCAGGGACATTGCTAGATTATGACCCCCAAGGCATGTACCCCAGGTCTTCTACTGTGTGTAGAGCAATGACATGCTGCTTTGCATATAGGCGTGGGTGAAACACTTTACAAAACGTATGACAGGTACGTCAGGTCCTGTATAGTTGTTTTTCAGCTGCGTATTTCTTTGCTTGGCTGCAGTTACATGTAAATATATTCTTCTGCTATACCTTGCATATGATGGGCATTAAAGCACACACAGACTGGAAATAAAAATTGGATAAATAGGCCGTCAAACCTGCTGACTGTCAAGGAAAGCCTCTTGCTGAATACATTACTGCATTTCCATTACCATAATTAAAGTAAAGCTGTCACGAAGCCGGGCACAGGGTTTTGGCATCCTCACATATGTAACATACAAGAGATACGGTGCGTGATTTTAGCGACTTGTGACAGGTTGACTACCTATCAGACACAACAGGTTTGCTTTTATCATTGCAAATGTCAAACTCAGCCCAGTTACTGAGCATCACGTATCAACAGAAAAATCTTATTTTCGCTCTAAATAAAAGTTGTTCCAGTTGAACGTGAATCTTCCACAAAACTTTAGACATTGTTAAAACGCTGACTGTTTCCTGATCTTTGGTTTGTATGGGGTCACACTGCATGGGCAGACCTCACACACTTTTCAAGCCAACCTGTCAGCCGTCATGTCCTTTAAAAAAGTGTGAGTTCCCCATGTGGTGGCCGCTGTTATCTTTATCAACCAGAAAAGCCTTCTCTCATTCTGGGCACACTGCCACCAAGTGCTCTGGCTTTTCCAGTTTTAAATAAACTTGTCGGAAATCTGGAAAATTCAAGCTGAGCGCACAAGGAATATGCATAAGAAGAGGTGACTTTCAGTATACAATCTCACGCCAGAATGATCCGTGAATTCAGAGGAAACAGCAACTAAAGTTATTTACAAATCTTGTGTTTCCTGTAAAAGTCAAGCTTGGTCCCGCCCCTTACCACTTTCCAAACCTCTTGATTGCTCATTGTGTGTCCCTACCAATTAGGGGAGGTGTGAATGAACAGCTTAAAGTTTTCTAGTAATCATAATTCATTAAATCAGTTCTCTGATTCTACACAAAAAATAAATGACTACTACTAAATTCTACACAATTTAAATTAGTTTTCTCCGCAGAAGAGTGGAGAAATAATACATTGTTGGCAACTTTGAAAAGGTGGACTAATACTTTATCGGTTCGCACCTGTGACATTTGTTCCATCGGATCGCTGACACCACACCGTTCTCTTATTATCCTTCCAGGGACTCATTTTCCACAAATATCGGAAACACTTGCCTCCTGTAGGTAAGCACACAAACAACACCAGTTAAAAAATCGCATTATTCCTCAGTGTATTAAACTCATTATACTCACAGTCTGCTTTAGCCAAGACAGAATCTCTGCTGTAGGCAGCTAATTATACGTAATAGATGAGATTGGCACATTTAGTCCCATGCACGGTATCGCTGAAGCTGCGGCACGAGAGGGAGACGTGGGCAAAGGATATTGAGATTTTTTGGAAGCAAATTCTGCTTAACTACACTTCTAATGAGGATCCAGTTCCCTGGGAATATTAATGGTAACCAAGTTATGGCCGCTGAATAACTATAATCTTTTCCAGCAGTGTTTTTAGATATGAAATTCATACCGCCGACTTACGAATCTCAGCTTTGTGTAATCCTGCCAAATGCGCCTTTGTGAAAACTGGAGAAATAATTGTCTTGGTGTGTCTGCTAGATAAAGCCTTATAATTTGAGGAAGCTGAACCCCCCCCCAGGGAAAAAAAATATCTACGGCCCTGAGTACATGTAAACTCTAAATTAATTTAGTTTGGTAAACCACTGTGTATCAGAAACAATTGGCATCTTTTATTTCCATGTAAAATACAGTTTTCAGCTTTCTTTTATCTTTTGCTAAATATAGGAACACTGTCACCCTAAAAAATGAAGATCATGGACCGTTATGTCAGGATCCCCAGATATTATTTTAATGAAAGCTGAAGGTTTAAGCGTATTAAAGATGAACTTTTGAAATGACCTTAGTAAAACCTATTAGGATATTAGTAATTAGGAGTATGTATGTTTTAACAGAGCAGTTAATAAGGTCCCCAGACAGAAAACCTTCCAGAACTTTGGGTTTGTCCACTGACAGCATCTCACACATCCAGATCTTTTCCTGTGCTTCTCCCTAACTTATTAGGCGTCTGCCTACCCACCAGCTATTAAGCTTCTGCCTACCCACCAGCTCATTAGGCACACCATCAAAGCCCATCTTTCTATAAAATTTATTTTAGAGTATGGAGATAGGAGGGCCTGGTACAAACGATCAGGCAGCTTGATTGCCATGAATAATTTATTGCATAAAATACAGCTAACGTGATTTGGGGAAGGACCTCCCCCTTCTTTAGGGCTTAAAGTGACATTAAACCCTCAGATTTTTTAACATAAACCAATACTGTAATGTGTGCCTTACTGTAATCCATGGTTGTTTCCCTTCTCTTTGCTGCTCTTCCTTTTAAATCTGTATCTGTTCTCATGCTGGGCAGAACTTCTGTTTTGCAGCAGACTGCCTTGTCTCTGGAATGGATACACAGGGGTTGATTTACTAACCTTATATACACGCCACGAACAAGTATACACCTCTGTAGTGTGTTCCCTCCCAGCATGATCTATTGGTGGAATCTAAACACCTTTGTAGAGTGTACACACCCAGCAGGTGTGTTGTGCAAAGCCCTGCATGAATTGCATGGTGATGTTGTGTAAATTAGCTCTACATTGTGTTGCTTGCGTTGATGAATGCAGGAATGTAAATGCATGAGCTAACCATTTTTGTCTAAACTGTGAAGCAGCATTATATATGCATCATGTGCATGATTTTTCCATATATGGCATTAGTGGAAATATGCTTTTAGAGACTTTTTGGTTGATAAATACGTTTTGCTGTGTAAAAATCACACGCACCTAGTGCGTGCGTGTGTTTAGGTTAGTAAATCACCCCCATGGTGTCTGTGTGTAGGTTTGCAACCTGAGCCAGCACTACAGGAAGGGGCACTCAGCTGCAAAGGGAAGTTCTCCCCAAGCATGAGAAGACATGATGATTTAAAAGGAAGAGCAGCAAAGAGAAGGGAAACTACCATGGATTACAGTAAGGC
>NW_017307462.1:351201-362261 GCF_000935625.1 Nanorana parkeri | reverse complement strand
GCCTTACTGTAATCCATGGTTGTTTCCCTTCTCTTTGCTGCTCTTCCTTTTAAATCTGTATCTGTTCTCATGCTGGGCAGAACTTCTGTTTTGCAGCAGACTGCCTTGTCTCTGGAATGGATACACAGGGATTGATTTACTAACCTTATATACACGCCACGAACAAGTATACACCTCTGTAGTGTGTTCCCTCCCAGCATGATCTATTGGTGGAATCTAAACACCTTTGTAGAGTGTACACACCCAGCAGGTGTGTTGTGCAAAGCCCTGCATGAATTGCATGGTGATGTTGTGTAAATTAGCTCTACATTGTGTTGCTTGCGTTGATGAATGCAGGAATGTAAATGCATGAGCTAACCATTTTTGTCTAAACTGTGAAGCAGCATTATATATGCATCATGTGCATGATTTTTCCATATATGGCATTAGTGGAAATATGCTTTTAGAGACTTTTTGGTTGATAAATACGTTTTGCTGTGTAAAAATCACACGCACCTAGTGCGTGCGTGTGTTTAGGTTAGTAAATCACCCCCATGGTGTCTGTGTGTAGGTTTGCAACCTGAGCCAGCACTACAGGAAGGGGCACTCAGCTGCAAAGGGAAGTTCTCCCCAAGCATGAGAAGACATGATGATTTAAAAGGAAGAGCAGCAAAGAGAAGGGAAACTACCATGGATTACAGTAAGGCGCACATTACAGTATTGGTTTATGGTAAAACATCTGAGGGTTTAATGTCACTTTAATGTTCATCTCTGGGCAAAACAAAGAACTACCTTGTGGTTACCCACACACTGCAAGAGTTAAGTGCTCATTTATGCGTTTTTACTTACCTGATCCCTGGCAATCAGCACTCATCTTCCTCTCCACTCCGGCTGGTGGAATGTCCCTTGGCATCCTCATGTGCATGTGGCAAATCTATGTAACCTGCATAAGACCTGATGAAGTTAGTGGTCCTTAAAACTGCTGGAGTGAAGGGGGGAAGAGGCTGTAGGGACCGGTCTAGCAGCCAAAGATCGGGTGAGTATTATTTCTTTAGAAAGACAAATAGTCAACCCTTGCAGTGTGAGGGTAGGTAGCCCCGCTGCTAACTGACAGCTTTATTTTTATTTAACTTTCATTGTGCACAAATTAGTTACCTCTAATGACGGTTATCCCAGGTGTCTACTGTGTAAAGTAAACATCCAAGGGAGTCCTCATAATGAGGCAGTCTGTGGCGGTAGCCTCAGGCAGCATCTCATTGGAGGGGCGGCAGGTGTGTGGGGGGGGGGTTGTTTGGGGCGACTAACAGTACACCCTGCAGACAGCTCGGCCGCCCGCCACCTCCCACCTGGCTGACGGCTTAGCCGGTCGCATTAACCCACTGTTCTCCCCTTCTCCTGGCCACCTGGGGCAATGAATGAGGCTGAACTACGATCAAGGCTGAACATCTGGCACTGCGGTCTCATACAATGAAGGGATCCTGTAATTTACCCTCCCCTTCATCTCTTCTTGTTCATTCAGAAAATGATCTGTATTCTTTTCAGAATACAAAATATTTTGTGAATAGACAAGGGGAGAAGAAAGGCAAGGTGAATGACAGGATTGATTCACTATTTGAGAGCCACAGCTCACACCCGTAGCGCCGGAAGTTTGGCTGTTTCAGCATCTCCACATAGAGATCAAAGTGGCTGGTACAAATGGCCAGAAAGCTTGATTGATCTGAATTGTTTATTGCATAAAATACAACCAACAATGTGTTTTGTGAATGGACAAGGGGAGAGGAAAGGGAAGGTGAATGAATGATTTCTTCACTGTAGGAGAGCCACAGCTCTCAGCCGTAGTTCGGGTGTTTTAGCATCTCCGCGTAGAGATAAAAGTGGCTGCCTGTATTTTATGAAATAAACAATTCATACTAATATCAAGCTATCTGACCATTTGTACCAGGTGGCCTAACTTCATGCCCAATAACAGATCATCTGTTGAGTGGCTTGTTCACTGAAATAGGACCGCAATCATTCACCGTCTAAGACCACACCAATTGTGTGCCATCATTGTAGACCAACCTCGCTAAAGGAGAATTAACCTTTGAAACTTGAAGCTCTAACCTGTATTGGTCCAGAGCTACCACACACCTACTAGATCTTCATCTTTGTAGAAAGGTATTTCATCTTGACATACACCACCTGTCTCTCACCAAGTTTGCTTCATGGTCTGCCATCATAACACCATGACTGTCACCTAATCTACATTACCTCTTGTATCTAATGCTCTCCTTTTATGGATGGACAAGGTTCTCGTTCCTCGTCTTTCAAGCATTTATGTATTATGTTCTTGGTAAAGCTTCTGTATTCACACGCTTTGTAAAGCAATTTGGAAGACATGAAAAGGTTTATTTTAAACATGCCAACATCTACAGTATATTTAGAAGAGATTTTGGCATATTTGATATTTGATGATTACAAAGGCACTTTTTAAAGCAATTTGTAAACAGCTTTTCAAATAAAGCGGAGTGCTTTCAATACTGAACTTCAAGATAAGCAAATAATTTCTAAATACAAGAGCCGTGTGTATTGTTACATGAATCTTGGGGAGCTTTGTGTATTTCTTCAAGATCTGTGCAGTAATGCAGTGTGAGACTTGGAGCTTCCTGTAATAAAGACCGGTGACTGCTGCTCTCTGTCCTTGTGCAGGGTGACTGGTCTTGTCTCTGCCCCCTCCTGTAATAAAGACCGGTGACTGCTGCTCTCTGTCCTTGTGCAGGGTGACTGGTCTTGTCTTCGCCCCCTCCTGTAGTTTTCTGCAGGCAGGATGTAGTGGGTGGGGCCTACTGGGTCCCTCCCACAGCTCTGCTCTCTGCACAGGCTATGTACAGCAGTGTCACTGCTACTGTTATACGGTAATATTTGAGTTTTCAAATGCATTAGGTGCAAACAAAATGCATTTATATAATTTGTGGTCCTTGAGGAATATATTTTAATAATGATTTAATGTCCAGCGTCCAGATTTGAATGCAACTGCAGGTTTTGTAATATAGAAAGAGCATTCAAAATCAATATATTTGACTGTGTTGCTTGGTGCTGTTGGTTCTCTAACAAAGGGTGGGCACCAGCACTATCACATGAGAAGGAAGGTGAAAGAGTCACATGCCCCCTAATGCTTCATACCCGGAAGTACAGGTGTGGCTGAAAGGAGCAAATGGAAAGTATGTGCTCCTAGGGGTGGGGACATAAAAGAGAACCTGTTGCTTTGGCTTGCATGGATAAAGCTTGGGTTTGCATTCTGTATTTATTGTGGACCATGCCTTGCAATGTGTGTTAAAAGGGTCACTTGAAGTCACCGTCAGAGGCCCGTGTCACATGTATGTGAAAGGATGAGAACACAAAAGCACAACTGGGAGAAAGGGGCAGAGTGGTGTCACCGGAAGTGACTGAACGAGACACTTCGTGGCAAGATGAGGCAGTATTTTTTTAATGAAAGTTGCTGATTTAAATGTATGGGAAACCTTTATAATTACATTTTGCATGTTAACATATTATGAGATTTCTGTGATTGGGTTTACAATATATACTTTAACTCCTTATTGTAACTTGCATTTTACACCTAGCCCCCTTTACAAAAAAACAATAAAACAATAGGTATGGGATGTATTAACCTGTACAGGGTCTGGTCTCCATCACTGGCTTTGGACAATCCTCCTGATTCTCTAGAGATTGCACAATGAAAGTTTTCGACCGCGTCTGGAGTCCGACTGTTTCAAAACTGCGCCCATCGATGCACGTGACCTCACAGGAGCTCCAATGGGACCATTCCGCGAGATGACAATCACCTAGAACCACAAATATTTGAACATACAGGTTTAAGAATATTAGTGTAGATTTAAGGTACTATCCCCTCTTGCTGACAATTGAGGTCAATGGACAAGACCTGAAGCAAAGACTTCCCAGAATTATGATTATTTTGATTGTACGCTATACAGTCAAATATTAAAGGACACCTGTAAGACTTGCCACATGATTTGGGGGTGCATCTGTGGGAATTAGTGCACATTCAGCCAAAATAATATTTGTGACATTTGGTAGTGATGTTGGACCAAGACCTGGCTGAGAAGACCTGGCTGTGACTGGTCTTGTCTTCAACCCCTCTTGTAGTTTCCAGCAGTGGGTGTGGCCTGCTGGGTCCCTCCCACAGCTCTGCTCTCTGCCAAGGCTATGTACAGCACAGATGATGATGTCACTGCTACTTGTTATGTTGTAATAAATGGTTAGCAAAGGCATATGGTGCACACATAATTGATTTATATCCTTTATGGATATTAAGTAATATATTTATACGCATATTTGTGCCTGGAGATGGAAGAGGGAATTGAATAAATCTACAGATATAGCTGAAAGTCACAAACCAAAAAATTAATTAAAAAAGTTGGTCCATCCAAAATTGATAGTTCAGGAATTCTGGTAAGCAGAATCACAAGCTGGCCGCTTGGGGACATCATTGAGGAAATCTCCACACAGGAGTTTGTGGCTGTGCTACTGCTGAAGAATTCGCCTTAGTACTTCTTAGTTGATGAAGTAAAACAAAGAAGAGTGTGAGCCATATATAATGAGTGGTGCCAGGAACTGAAGAGCAGAAACTGAGCCCATGAGGTTGTTGGGTAACTAAACTTGCCAAGTGACCTTTCAAGATGTTCCCACTTCTATTAATGTTCCAACTTTTTCCCCTACACGTATCAAGAGAGCAGCAATAAATGTAAGAACATTTATCTACCTGGACATGGTACGTAGCAGGGCAGCGTGAGTGGACTTTCCTGTCCGGGTAACAGGCCGCAGAATTTGTGGTCTACTTGCTTTTCTGCACCGGAGGTGGAACCATCGTGTACTACACATGTGAGGTTACGAGACTTCAGTCCTTCTCCACATTGACCATTCTATAAAGACAAATGCCAAAAGAACAATGACATTTACAATTAACCCATGAGACTCAATTAAAGGCTAAGTTTACTTTTCATACCGTGTTTCATGTTGTAGGGTCCTTCTCTTTCCAGACTCCTGTAAACCGCTGCAGAGTGACTTCTTCTTAATGGGTTACAAGTGCGGTGACGTCACCGCTGCAGTTCATTGACACTTCCTCCTGTCCCTGTAACTGATCCACTGTTCATGGTCACATTTTTTGTAAAGGTGGACTTTACCTTTAAAGAGAATCTGTCACTTTCCTCACTTACAATAAGGTGACAGGTTCAGCTGCTACATAATTCATGTGGATATATTTGTATGCATGTGGGTACCTGAAAATATTTGACTTTTCCGTATAGCTCCCCCTTTTCTCCTGACATGTATAAGATGCACTCCATACAGCACCAGAACAGTGGAGATTGCAAATGGGTCAACAGTGGAGATTACAGTGGATGGTCCCATGTTAAATACATTAAAATGTGGAAGGTCTCCAGCAATCCTTTCATACATTGATATTCCTTTTACAGTTTTACTGTGAAAGTTGTCACAGGAAATTAGCCAACATATAGTGGCCTTGCAAGGTCGCTTCCTTAAGGCAATATAGTGACACTAAGCTGCCTTGAGGGAGGGACCGCGTGAGGCCATGAAATGTCGACAAAGTTTTCACAATATAGAACAATAGTTATGTGTAGTATATTAACCCTTTATGTGGAGAAGTTTTTGCTCTGTATCAACATTCCAAGAAAAAAAATTTATTCCAAAAAGTAAGAGAGAGAAAGAGAGAGAGAGAGTGTGTGTGTGCGAAAGAGAGAGAGAGAGAAAGTAATTAGGTTATGGTACATACATCTATTCAATCCATAAGACAACTCATCCTAGCCTTTACCATATTAATTCCTACCAGGTCTTAAGATTATAATATCATCATATTCAACAAGCTTTTCATTGGTCATAGGTTTCCCATAACATTATCCAAAATATAATTCGTAAACAAAACGAACTGAGAGGGCTTTAATTTAAATGCTACATGGTTTGTGGACCAGTGGTCTACTTATTCAGGACATAACAGAACAGGTGTATTTCACATATATAATTAGAAATGAATATCATTGTAGTGCAGCAGATTTTCTGTACTTTACAGGTTCTCTTTATTGGCTGTACATGTTACAATGTTTGTATGCTCTCCTTTAGATTTATCAAAATTTAGTAATGCAATCTGAGGACCCCTCTAAATAACTCATTCAACTTGTTTCCAGTCAAGAAGGTCCTTGCCCTACATAGTTTTTGGTAGATCTAAAGCATTGGTCCCCATCTTATGAGGTATGGGGGGACCTCAAGTGCGGTTGTACTAAACCAAGTGTATGTTTAGTATATGAAATGCTGGAGATGACTATCAGACACTGAAGACATACTAGACTAACTGATGATCAGAACATGCTACAGGTCTGGTTGGAGACTGGAGACATGGTGCAGAAGACAATAAGTGATTGGGTACAACTTACATTAGGCCAGCAGAGCTCACTGCTATTATTCCTATACAAATCAATGTTCCAACTCTCAATGTAGACTGCTGAGGCCCAAGAGCCGCATAACAAGTACCAAAGACTGCTTGTGGCACTTCAGCCACAGGGCAGAAGGGAACTAACTAAGGGATATTGTATAATATGATTGTAATTCAATTTGGTCAGCTGTACACTTGAAGATCTGCACACTGTTGACACCTACCCACCAAAGCCCCTCTTGTAAACTAGCCTAAGTACCTCTTCCTCCAGCCCTTGCACTTCAGGGGAAATGTAGTGAAGGAATATAAAGATATATTCCAGGTACTGAGACCAATCTTTCTCAACCACGGTGCCGTGGCACATTGGTGGGCCTCCTCGCATCCTCAGGGGTGCCTCAAAATGTTGTGGTATTGGGACTGTTATGTGAAGGGGGGAAGACTAATGTGAAGGGGTTCCTGATGTAAATGGGAAACACTGATGTGAAAGGGGGGGGGGGGCTCTGATATGAAAGGGGGCCTTCTGATGTGCAAGGGGGCTACTGTTGAAGGGGGGCTACTGATGGAAAGCGTGATGCTGATGTGAGGGGGTAATTTTAATTTATAGGGGGCACTTCATTGTGAAAGGGGAAACCCACTTTTTTATGTGTGGCCCCCCTTTTGACATTTTAAATTGGGGTGCCTCGAGATTTTGCATACTTTTAAAGAGTGAAGTGACTAAAAAAGTTTTAGAAACGCTGACTATATGAATAAAACAAAATCATTTCATAAGCGTTTTAGATACTTGGAATCATTCATTAAGATTCCACTCTGGCTCATGTACAGTGTTCCACCTATACACCTCTATCTCCAAATTCATATCAGGATTTGGCTGCCTGCTTCACTACTGTATGTGAAAATAAAACAGATGATCAAGCATACAAAGTGGAGCAGAGCGAGGAAAGAATGACTCATTTTTGGACTCGCTTAAATCCTCTCGCAGTTGTATTTTCATCTTTCTGAGCGAGCCATTAGCGATCTATCGGCTGCATAATACGGATTCTTACAGTTTTCCTGAGATGTAAAATGTCAACACCGTTTATTATTATTATTCTGACAAGTGTCAAATAAAGTGGAGAAAGAAAAACAAAGTTTACCAAAAAAAAAAAAAAGTTATAAGAAGGCAGCGATTCATTATTTGTAGAGAGGTGAGGGCGTTCCGGGGGAATTTTGGGCTTCGGAAATTATTTTCTACAAATGCAGATATAATGAGCCAGGGAGGCAGCCGGAGTGGACACACAGGAGGAAGAACAAAACCATTAAAACGACTCGGTTTGTAAAAATAGAACCATTCCGCAGCTAATGAGATGCAAAGAGTATTTTTAGCAAGGCTCATTATTTCAGTATGATCACTCAGACAAACCGCAGAACTATCACATGTGAAATCTTCATTTTAAGGGAAATGGAGCATAAAGTGATGTTTTGCTGGTTGATACGGAAATCTGCAGGGAGCAATAGGAAATATTCCAATTGCCTGATTGCTTCTAATATATTGCAGACAACTGGATCTTCCAAAACCAAAAAAAAAAAGAAGCTATTATCTGATATAGAAGCAAACCTGTGGAGATGCAATTATTGGAGCTATTGCTATATTGGTTCTTAAAGTGACCATGTTACAATTTTTGTATGCTTGTTAACTGAAAATTTAAGGGGGTAAATAGTCAGCCATCAAGCCCCACTCTAAGCGTATGCTAGAACTGGTCCACCAAAGTCATCTGGGAAACTGCCACTTCCGGGAGGATTGATCTCCTGAGTCTCCTGCTGCTCTCACTGGTTACTCCCTCTGAAGTCAGGTCACGACTCTGACCTGCAGACATATGTGGTTATAAAGAGGAATCAGTGAGAGCTGTGGGGTACCTTTATCTTGAATTCCTTTAAAATAGCAGTGTGCTTCCTTGAGCCTAACAGATTTATATCTGCAGTGTGAGATCATCTAGGGCACTGCTGCCACAGACTGTTAGTCTCAGGAGATATGAAATGAGATTTGGTAATATTACCGCTGTGCTGCTCACTGTTGTTGGAGAGGAAGCTGTACATGAGGACCTGCGGTGCAAGGATCTCCCTGCTAATTCATTCTGCAAATCTGTGCTTCCTCCACCTCTCCTACTGCTTCTATATAATTACTCCACTAGGCGTCAGATCAGCAGTCATCTGGGGGGCTAGTCACTCGTTGACTAAAAGTAGATAGGGGTGAACAAGGGTTCCAAAGCACAGGAAGTGAAAATGGACTGCCAAGGGGTCCAAATGACCCCGATTCACTTCTATGCTGGGAATTATACAAATAATCCATCCCGTGAACTGGATTGCAGAGCTAGATTAGTCAGATTGGCAGCACAGCAAGGTCCGCTTATCACTGTCGGAGCCTTAGAGTTTAACTGAAGCCAAAAACTTTTTTTATTATTTTTAATTAGAAATGGGTTACCATACCTGCCAAGAGGCATTGCTTCAGTTCCTGTTATGTCTACAGGACAGGAAGTCAAGGGAAAGCTCCCCAATGGGACGATGATGGCAAAAAAGATCAACAGGGGTGTTAAGCCTAACCTACTCTATGCAAAACTAATACAAATGCTCCCTCTCAAATTCCATCTACCCAATGAAATAGGGAGGCCTGCCTATTAGATATTTGCCCTAGGCACACTGATTTCTTAAAGCGGCCATGTGCACAAATCTCCCCCACCAGACTGTCGTATTCTGACAGCTGGCTTACGCCACTGGTTGACTGTAGTCGTTATTGCACCGACAATTTTGCACCCGGCTCCTTGGACAAAAGTTGAATATATAATTGACCGTTGTCGGGCCGGGTGGGCCATATACTGGATGTATTTCAGCCAAGTCAAAATTCGATCGTTTATAGCCAGCTTTAAAAACCTGCAAAAGAAAAGTTATGATATAATTGGCTGCATAAGGAGCACAGACACTTCCTCGTTCAACTTCTTTTATAAAGGGATCCTCTATTTTGAATTTGGAAATGTTAATCTGGACATCGGCTGCTTTTTATCTTTTCCAGCTTCTTAATGAAAAATGAGCATGACTTCAACAGTTTGATAGCAGGCATATAAACCCCCCATCACTGAGGAAGTTCTGAGTGGTTAGCTGCCCACTGTGAGTGACAGTGACAATGTGGACTGCAGAATGCCGTGCTGCATTGCAGCTATTCAGACACACACTTTGCCATTGTGATTCTCACAAGCTGTCTGAGAAAACAGCAATCAGTATTTGCTTGTAATGAGATAGCGAGAACAGGCAACTGCAGGACTTTTTTCAGCTTGTTATTCCCAAACAAATACAACCACTCTGCATTCCTCACACGCCAGCTGGGCACTGCTGCATAGGATGAGCTGAGCGCCCCTCACCTCAGGAGGCCAGCTGTAAGTGACAGCAGAGAGTCACAGATTTGCCAGTACCCGCTGTTTGCAATGGGACTCATTTAGTAATGTCCTTATGGAAATACATACGGGTATTGTACATATTTTCTTTATTATCAACAGGATTAAAAAGAAAAAAAGGTTTTAGAATATTTTTCTTATTTTTTGTCAAGTATGAAATATTGTATATTAATGTTATATATATTTTAGGTGAAACTTTTAATTTATTTCCTCATTCTCCTCTATCTCTTTACTAATTGTTGTCATTTACAGACCTCAATAGCTCCAGTTGAGATTAGAACAAATTAATTGACTCAAAACCAATATAGTTTTCCTAAACTGGTAAAGTGGGAGGTTGGGTCCTGAAGGCTCTTGTCATAGTGTATCCACAGCATGCTACCACGCTGTTTGCCCTCCACCAGAGCTAACAGATCAGAGCTGTCTTTATTTATCTAATATTAAAATTAATGAAAATATATTATATAATAAAGAAAGAGAATATCCAATTCCAATATCCAATCCAAGTCATTCCCTTTAATTAAAAAAATATTTTATGACTTGTGGCAGAATGTATAAGTGGTCTTAGGGAGGGGTTCTTACCCATGCAAGTAACTAGCTAGTTTGTGCATTTGTGATTCAGCTATGTTATAATAATACATATAATGAACCTGGGACACCTCTAAAGTTTTGGATTTCCCCTCATTTTTTTTCTGTGTGCTTATGATCACAAGTTCAAATAGAGGGGCGAATTTCCCTAATGGGGACATAAACAGCAATTAAAACTTGACAAACAGGTCTAATCCTCCCCCACTCAAAACTGAATAAAAAAGGTTTTGCACAGATACACTGTATTCACAGCAAACCATCAGATCCTTGTCCAATTATTAAACTGACATAAGTATTTTACACCTGCATTCCATCAAACAAGAAAGTGAAATACTTAAAGTGATATTAAAGTCAAAAGTTAATGTAAGGACTTACCTTAAATGATGTCTGTTAATCCGATCTTCTTTCCTGTCCTTTTCAACTGTCCCTCCAGAGCTGGTGCGGGTCTCCGATCCAGCGCTGACTCCTCTGTCCTCCTCTTCTCTGATGCCCCACGGAGTCTATGCGGGTGCACGCTGCTCCATAGACTTACCTTGTGTCTCTCTTCATCTGCGGGCCAAACATCTGTACTGCGCATGCGCAATCCCGCCTTAAGATCCTTTGCGGCCGCCCAATAAATGTTCAGATGT
>NW_017307462.1:350920-351187 GCF_000935625.1 Nanorana parkeri | reverse complement strand
TATCAGAAAGCAAATAAAAAAAAGCACCAAACTTTAATTCCCTGCCGTGTAGGAAAGTGGGAGAGAAGTGAAGGAAATTATTGTATCTTTGCCGTGTCAAACGTACGTTATGTCTAAATGGAAGTATCTGCGGTGCGTGTGGAACGATTTCCTTCTCCCACTGCGTGTTAGGCTAAGTATATAATCTACAGTAAATGCTAAATGTATTTCGGTTGGCAGTCCCCGCTGCTTCCAGCTCATTGTACAGGATGTACAGATCGCAAAAAA
>NW_017307462.1:350518-350893 GCF_000935625.1 Nanorana parkeri | reverse complement strand
TGCAGCTACAAGACTCTGGAAATGCGCTAAAAGCAATTTAGATGCCAGAACATAGACAATAGTTCTGATCGCTGAGTGATTTTCAATCCGTGATCAAAGGGACAACACCGAGCTTATGGCCCTTATGGTTCACTTTTTTCCGTTTATAAGCGTGTGTGCAGCTGTATAGAAAGAGTATCTTTGCTCTTGTTCAGAAGTGTAAATACCATATGTAATGCTACACCATTTTTCTTGCAATTTAGGGTTAACCCTTCCAAAAAGCAGGGGTTATTGAAGCCCACATTTAGCCACAGACCACATTTAGCAGCACCAATATGCCTCTGATAACAATTAATTCTGTTCCATTTTTTTTTTTTTATTAAAGGCTGACAAATG
>NW_017307462.1:331197-350508 GCF_000935625.1 Nanorana parkeri | reverse complement strand
TTGAGCTCAGGCTGTCATGAACACCCCCCCTTGCATGTGACAAAAGTAAAGGAGAAGCAACACAGCAATGAGCTCATCTCTTTGTCACTCTGCTTTCTCCTCTTATCAGCGCGCTCCTTGTCAGCACATGAACTGATCAGCACCTTGTGCTGCTTCCAACTCTCCTACTCTGAGCTCTGTTGCATAGTAGCATGCGAGAGGCTTTCTCCAAGTCAGGTACTTTAACAGCTTGCATTTTAGAAATACATTTAAGGATATATTAATCAATACAGAACTACTTTCATTAGTATATTTTATATCCGCCTGTCCTGGCTGGAAATGTACTACGGTCTTCCTGACTGCTGTAGCCAGAATTAAATGAGAGACACGGCCATTTTCAGCTGTTATGTTGAAGACAGAAATGCACAACACCATCTCCTTCCAGCGCTAAAATGATTTTTGTAGCCCGTGAAACATTATAAAAGCCGGCTAAGTGATAAAGACTTTACACAGTGTGACCTCTCGCTCTCCATAACGGGAGTTAAGAAGCAATAAAAATGATGGAGGGCTTGGTTAATGGAGACCGGTTGCAGAGAGAGCAAACTGTTTACTCCTCTCTACCTGCACTGCGCTCATAATTGCAGCACCTGAACAAGGAGCGTTTAGCTTCCTCCTCCCGCATACAAAGTGTAACCTCATCTGTCAGCTGCCAGAAACACCAACAAACATGGAGATTTCCATTCCCTCCAAACTCACAGCAATATTTTACCTAAAAAAAATAATCATCTAGGTCCAGGATTCCTGCAGCCAAAATGATTTCTGCAAACACGTGTAAGTTGTCTCCTGAGTGCCATCCTGGCAGCTGGTTCACAACATCAATAAACATGCATGCCGTGCTTCATTTCTGAAATACAACCACTGATTGAACGTCACTTCCCATTCACCGCACTGCAAATTTTTTTAAGAGAGAGAGAGTAAACTCTCAGTTATCCGGTATTCAACTAACCAGAACGCTCATCTAACCAGAAAAAAAAATCCCCTGTGTACTCGCTGATCTGCGGCACATATTATCCTGAAAACGACCGGGTGCCTATCTCTCTTAATTTCTCTGAAGTGTGTCTATTTGTCTTAACTTGCTTTTGATTACTGCATTACTGCATTACTGCATTTCAGTATGTACTGTATATGAAGTCAATACAGATTTTATGGTATGGTATAGTATGGGGTATGGCATTAGCAACTCTCAAGCAACCAGAAACTACATTTACTCGGTATCTACCAATCCCTGTGGATGCCAGATAACAGGGAGTTACTATACAGTATACACACACAGTATGGAAAAATATAATATACAGCCATTCACCCTGCAAATCTCCATGTACCTTAATTTCGTATGAATAGAGACAAAAACGAATGTTCATTGTATGTTTTCCTTTTAGGTCGAATGTCATGTAATACCGCATTATGGCCGCTAGATGGATGTTGAACGCAATGTAATGTAATACCGCAATATGGCCACTGGGTAGACATGTGCGATTCGGTTCGTTCCGAAATTCGTTTTGAACGAATTTTCGGAAATTCGGAGATTCGGATGCATCCGAATTTTTTTTTTTTTTTTTTCAAAACGAAACTAAACTAAACGAATTTTTTGCTGGTGCACATGTCTACCACTGGGTGGCCATAATGCGGTGCTAGATTACATTACATTCATTCAACTTATACATTCAACTTATTCAAAATATACTATGAACCAGGGGCGTCCTGAGGCCAGGTGACCCCCCGCCATGACGTAAATCGTGCATGCACGGTAATCTTGGAGATAATTGCCGGCAGATAGAGGAGGGGGCGCTTACCCGGCTGGAT
This sequence comes from Nanorana parkeri, assembly GCF_000935625.1. Classification (NCBI taxonomy): domain Eukaryota; kingdom Metazoa; phylum Chordata; class Amphibia; order Anura; family Dicroglossidae; genus Nanorana; species Nanorana parkeri. The sequence continues at coordinate 348,666 of NW_017307462.1, read as the reverse complement.
AAGGTATGCCGCCGAATCCCCTCCTCTCTCCTGCAGCTGTCGGGTTCTCGGTCCATGACCAACTTTTGTCCGACTTTTCACACGGGGTGACACCAAAATGACTAACAGTCACCCCTCCAATGGTGTCACCTGGGTGCGGGCCGCACTCCCAGCACCCCCCTTGTGATGTCACTGCTATGAACGTTCATTTTTGCCTCTGTTCCCACAGAACAAATGTGAACAGAGATTCGCAGGGCAAATGGCTCTGTGAATTGTTTGTAGATAGACAGGAGTTTGTAGTACAGAATTTTTTTAAAAAATATATATATTTTGTAAATATTTCCCGTTAGTTCAATAACAAACTCTTCATAGTAATGCTAAAAATGTATTATGGGTTAAAAAACCCCTATCAGGTTATTTTTTTCTGCCTGTACCCTGCAAGGGGGATATCTTCCTTCACTTCCTGTCCAGACGATTCAACAGGAAGTGAGAGGACACTTGTCACCATCACCTGTTCAAGTTAAGGGTCAGGTGACAGTGGTCACATTTGAAAGTGGCTGTTGGCATGTAATTATATGTGATACAATATATGTGGTTAGGAATAGATCGCTGTCCCAATCACTGTTAGGAATAGATCACTGCACACACAATAGATGGGTAGGTTCCTGCTGCAGGAATCCCAAAAAGCACATTCACTCTATGGTGTCAATGTATCTTTACTCTTAAAGACCAGCAGAGATAAGACTACACACACAGCTGGATAAGTCACAGGAGGCCAAACCCACTCCCTCCTTGCAAAAACAGGAATGTCCATCCAGTGTCACTGTACACAGGCTGCCAACAAACATGCAGTCAGGGTTTTCTTTTTTTTATTATTGTATTAAATGTCTTATTTATAATACAAAGGAAACAAAGATACTATAAAATATATAAAATGTCAGCTCAAAACTTGTAGACATAAACACAAGGGTGAAATATAAATAGCCAAAAGCCTTTCTACTTTCCCCTTTAATACAGTTTCAGTTTTTGTTTTCCATCCTAGGAAGGCCAGCAAGGAATCTCACAATGAATGGTGCTTTGTTGTGCGTCTTCGGAGGTCGGGTGCAGATTTGTGGAGCTATTTTCTGCGGAATTCATAACCCTTTATGTTCATTTCCTTATCACTATGGAAGAGCTTGTTTTATCCGTCCTTCTTTTATTCGTTTTTATTTGGCTAACATTTCACCTGTCACTAGGAAGTGTTAAGCCGGAATTGGACTATTGCTTTTTCTTAGCTGCCTTCACCGATATTACGACCATCATTATTATCGCTGATGTTCCTCTCGCTTTACATCTTCAGCCTTATGTCATCTGCATCATACAGCTGTCCATACACGGCGGTGTGGAGTGTGATAACTGCGTTTAATAACACTTCATAATGTGCAAACCGCAGTCTGCCATGACGGCCAATCCGATTTCAGTGTACTGAGGTGAGCTCATTAAAGTGTATATAAACTAGGGATGCACCGATACCAGTATCGGTATTGGTGCCGATACAGAGTATTTGGGCAAGTACTCGTGCTCGCCCAAATGTTCCGATGCCTAGCCGGATATTTGAGCTTCCGGTATCAGGAAGCTGGGCAGCGAGTCATTACTTGGTAATGAGGGAGCATAGCCCGGCTTTCCGGCCAATCAGGAAGCCGAGTAGCGTGTAATGACTCGCCACCTAGCTTCCTGATTGGTCGGGAAGCTGGCCAATCAGAAAGCCGGACGGTAAATTATTGCCTGCCCCTTAGCTTCCTGATAGGCCAGAAAGCCGACTTCATGCTCCCTCACCACTTGATGACTCGCCGCTTCCTGATTGGTCTGAGCCTGATGAAGGGGACCCTGCGAGGCCCCCGAAAGTACTTGCAATTGAATGACAACATTGTGCTCTATCTGTCCCCAAAAAATGGTATAAAATTCATTTCAGTACAGCGTTGCATGACGGAATAAACGTCAGTCAAAGTATCGCAAAGAAAGCGCTGAATACTGAAAAATGGCCTGGCCAGGAAGGGGGTCTAAACACCTGGTCTTGAAGTGTTTAAAATGGGCATTTGCTGAACGCAAACAGCTTGGTGTGCTGGTGACATCCTTTATATCTATGTACTATTTCACGGCGCCAACCGTGGTCACTGCAAGCACCCATTTGTATTTATTACAGAAATCCGGTAAGGAGTGCAGCAAGATAGATATACTTTTCTGCTAGTCAATCAGCCCGCCCCCCGGCTTCCTGATTAGCCAGAAAGTCGGCTCCATGCTTTTTCGTCACCGGCTCCATGCTTTTTTGTTGCTGCTAATCAGGAAGCTGGGTGGAGTCTAATCGGGAAGCTGGGAGTCTTTACAGGCCATAATTAAGTTTGTAAGCAATTACATAATAAAGGTAAGTACAGCAGGAAAGGAGGGGGGGGGGATCAGATTGGAGGGGGTAATTCCATTTTCCCAAATTTGCCAGGGAAAGTGGAACTATCCATTAAAGGAGGCCCAATAAAAAGAATAGGCTGGCAGTGCACCAAAATGTTTTAGAGAACAAACATGTATCATTCTTGGCAATGCATTGCACCACAATGCACGTTGTTGCTGAATGTTGTGCTGTGCTGCAACGCATGTGTATTGGAGCTGCGTGTGTGAACTCAGCCTCAGACTGGTTTTGGTTGAGGTTTCCTTAGAATCAGTAAGCATTAATCAGAGACATTAGAATGTGTGATCTCCACTGCACTACGGATGTAAATAGTTAACATGTACTTCATCATGCGCTACATAATGTGTCTGCACTACATAAACACGGCAACAGCGACCTGGAAAACGCACCGCACATTTATTTAATTAATGAACGGCATTTAGCAATTGTCTGCAGAGATCACTACAAATGAAGTGATTTCCTTGGCAAGCATTCCATGTATTTATAACAACATATTGATCTTCCTTGTTAATAGCTGAATATTTCAGCTTCAAATAAGAGGAGAACACATGCGTGTTCCCTGACACGCTGCGCTAATTATCAACCGAAAGATCAATGGGGAGCGCAATGGAAGAATGTTGGCCTAAGCTACAAAGACATTAAATGTTATCAAATGCCAGACGTCACACGTACTTTACATTCTACACATGGCTGTGGAAGCCAACACAGGAAACCATCAAGCGACAAGGAAAAGCCAATGTGGACATCTCAGGAGTGATTGATCCCCCGACATAAAATCAAACCATTCATCAATTCGATTGGACAGAAAGTCATGGAGCACAAGGAAGAAAGGGAATTGTGCGGAGGGACAGCATGACAGGGGGAGAAGGGGAGACAGGGAGACCATGGTGTTTCACCCCCTTCCTGGCCAGGCCATTTTTCAGTATTCAGCGCTGCGGTACTTTGACTGACGTTTATTCCGTCATGCAACGCTGTACTGAAATTAATTTTATACCATTTTTTAGGGACAGATAGAGCTTTCCTTTGGTGGTATTTAATCACCACTGGGGGTTTTATTTTTTACTATACACCAAAAAAGTACCCTAAATTTGGAAAAAAAAACATGTTTCCCTATATTATGTTATGAAACATTTATTATCACCCCAATTTTTTGGTAAAATATAGACGGGGTCACGTCGGGTAAATAGACACTAAACATGTCAAGCTTTAAAATTGCATGCGCCCACGAAATCGCAGAAAACGACAGCAACCAAAATTGGCCATAGGCGACGCTTTAAATTTTTTTACCGCTCATCAGTTTAGTGTTATAGATGATTGATGGCCCTAAAATCATTGCTCTCACTGCGACGTTCGCGGCGATATGTTACATGTGTGGCATAATGGGCGCAATCGTTTATTATTATTATTATTAATAATAATAGTTGCAAATAAAAAATAGCTTCTGTTTTAATTGATTTTTAATAACATTTTTGGCATGATTTTAACATTTATATACGAGCTGATATTGTTTTTTTGTATTTATTTTCTCATATTTAGAGGCAATGTATATAAACTGTATATTTATTAGGGATGCACAGATACTTTTCGAGTACCAGTGCAGATACTTGGCATTTTCATGAGAACTACCAGGGTTGCAGCGGTTGCAGCTGGGACCCGTCTCTGGCGCTCCACCACTGTCCTGAAATCATTGGTCTGTATTGTTTTAGAAAAACTGTCACATGACAATAAACAAAAATAAGTAAGTACTCTGCAAGTATCAGTACTTGTACTCGCAAAACTGGTATCGGTGCATCTCATTATTTATATTTATAAAAACAAAATCATTCACAGAGATGTCAGTGTGCTCCTTACAAATGACAAATGCCTCCTAACTTTTGAATTTTTCTCTAGTCTAGTCCTGGAGCTCAAAAGTATCTGTACATGTTCTTGTACTTGTACCGAGTACTGTACTTGGTATCTGTGCAACCCTAATATTTATATACAGTACATTTCTCTCTCTCTCTCTCTCTCTCTCTCTCTCTCTCTCCAGTATAGGTGGATATACCCCCAGTATTTACTGAATTAGTATAAGAAGTCAACTGACTTCATATATGTTTTGTAGCCCTGAAGAAGGGGAAAGCATTTGAGTCCCCAAAATGCGTTTGCCGTTCTATGCCGTCTCTTTATAAGCTGATATCAAAGTGACACTAAACTCAGGAGTTAAATCTTAAAAATACATTCAAGTATCTTATTTGTGTATCACTTGGCTGTAGATCCTCCACTCCTGTGATGGACTGCAATCTCATGTGTAATTTACCCATTTGTATTGAGATTGTAGTCCATCACGGGAGTGAGCTTGGAGCGGTGTGCTTCAAGATGGAGACTCTCATAGTTTAGAGTTAGGACCGCACTATAAGAGGTGCCTTGGCGCGGCAGTGCGGCTTACACATCCTTTGCAGAAGACGTGTATCCAAACCTCTGTCATTGTCCTTAGTGGTGAGACAAGTTGTTTTACATGCTGGTTTGTGAGTGTGCCATGATGCCTTTCTACTGTTCTACTGTTCAAAGCCCATTTCGTGTGCACCTTACTGTATAACTGGTAACAAATTGTTGAGTGCGGTTGTCGTTTGTTTTGCTTTACTTTACAACACACACAGGGGCCATAGGGAACAAAAGTAGCCCCCCTCCAGAAGGAAGGACAGTGTCGGCACCAATTCAGAGATGATTTCAACAGCTGAGTGATACACAAATAAAATACATTCATGTTAATAGTTCAGGTACCTGAATGTATTTTTAAGGTTTGACCTTTGAGTTTAGTGTCACTTTAATATTAAAAATATGTGGTCTCTCAGACCTTTTGTTTGGTGCCTTCATTAGACTGTGCGTTAACGCAACTGATGGATCTACTAATAATCTAAATTTAGCGCCTACTTGTTCTAGGGACTGCATATGAGACCAACGTTACCCAATAAGTTGACCAGCACTGGTCTATAGACATTCAACCAGTGTGTCCTCCTCCCTCATCTATGAGCTAAACAGGAACACTTGTGCAGTCTGAGATGTTATTGTAATGACAAATGCAAGCTATTGGCTCCTAGTAATGCTCTTCCCTCTTCCAGTCTGACTGCTCCTGTTCCATAAAGCTACAGCAGGTTGGTATCAAGGTAGATGCAGGTACCATTTGCACTGCTTGTGTAAAAACTTTTCATGAATTATTGCATCTATATATGTTTGTTTTTGTTTTTTCTCTGCCTGAAATTCGACTTTCTATTAAAGCAAGAGTGTACAGCAGTAGGAGCACCTTTGGTAGTTAATAGTGCACTTATCTATACAGATATATATTTATTGAGGATAATTACATCTAGAGACAATTATAAAAAACAGAGGGACCGGTATTCAGCAAGTCTGTTGATTGCAATGAATGAAATAAAGGGAGAATTTTGAAAATATGAAACAGCAAGCATGTCAATTCTGTGACAGTGACATGACAAAAAATGACTTTTGGACAAAATGAACTTTAACATTTCACTTTAAGAACACTTAAGAAAAGTTTTTCTTTTGTTTTCTTCTTAATAAGATACTAATAGAAAGCAGCCATCTGTAGGAATCGTGTAACTCAAACTTTACATACCTCTACTGTACACCCAGACCACTCTCCAAACCTCCAGACATAGCAGGGGGAAATCAGGCAGCCCTTGTGCTGGGTGAGATGAGCCGGGCAGGGTCTCCCATCTCCTTCTGCTTGCATTATGATGTGTCGGGAACGGATCTGCTGGCCTGCAACACAACAAACATAACTCTTAGATTTATAGGTTCCATGTGGATGAGGCTCGGTGTAAATAAAGTGAACGAGCGCAGACCAATCCCAGGAGCCTGATGACCGAAACACATAAATGATTTTTTTTGGCTCTACCCTATCTAAGCCTTTTCTACTCTTATGAGGCTAGTAGAGTCTTTAGTAGAAGACACGAGACATGTGCGATTCGCTTCGTTCCGAATTATCCAATCCCAATGCATCCAAATGTATCCCAATTTCTGTTTCCGAATTTCGTATCCCATCCAAATTTCGTTCAAAAACTAAACTGAATCGGACACGTGACTTTTCTGGCCAATCAGATGTGTTTTTCAGTTTAATGATACAATGAGTCTGAACACCAATTTTCATTACGGCAACATGGGAGCCATCTACAGTATATACTGTACATATAATACTAAAGATGAGACTCCTAGACTCGAATGGCATTCAGGATCTGAATTTCCACATTGCATTCAGGAGCTCCTGAATGGCATTCGAGTCTCGGAGCCATATACATATATTACTAAAGCTGAGGCTCCCAGACCCGAATGCAATTCAGAAATTTGGATCCCGAATGCAATTCGGGTCTTGGAGCCTCAGATTTAGTATTAATATGTATACGGTTTTCTGTGTTATTTGCAACGTATATTCGCACACTTATCCGAAACTAATGAAAATTTGGATTTCGTCCGAATCCGAAACCCAAACCAAATTTAATCTCGTATCCGAATCCCAAAATAACGAAATATTCAAACCGAACCAAATTTTTCTGCAGCTTACATGTCTAGAAGATACATTGGTGAAGACCCTTGGAATCGGGGTCCCTTAGAATTGGAGAAGACATATGCAAACCCTTTCGCTGGTCCCCTTGACATTTTTACATTAAGGGCTCATGCAAATGGTCGCCAGGGCCATACACCGCAAATTTCTACATATTTCCCCGCCAGGGAGCCACAGGTGATGTGTAAAGCCTCTGTAAGCCTCTGTACGTCAATAGATTGTCTTATCTGAAGCAATATCACAGCCTTGCATGAAGTCATAAGGCAGTGTAGAACTCCTTTGATTCATATCAGTACATTTGGCCAGTGCTGAGAAGTCAATAGTGGAAATTCAAGTATGGCTACTTTTTCTTCCCCATAGGAAGAAACTATGTAAAAACAGTTCTGTGCCTGAACACTACAGATCATTTGCGCTGTCAAAATAATTGCATAAAAATATGACACAATCATTACCCTAAGGAGAACTATGGGGAAAAGCCTTAACCCCATAGTTCTCCTTTAAGCCATGTATTATAGCAGTTGTAGAGCTGGCATTATTATACTGCCATCTTGTGAGCATTTTGGTTATTGCACCATGTTTTTCTGAATTCCCTCCCCTTGTGTGTAATGTACCGCCCTTCTTCTCCAACTAGTTGTTTAGTGTCATGGGCTGGCTATAGCAGGACCACATGTACATGCTAGCTTGGAAACATTATCATCCTTGACCTTCAAATATCATCTGTTCATTCATTTGCTGTATCCTGTTGTCTATTGTAATCTGCTGCATGCTATAAAGCTCTTCATGGAGAAAATGTATTTGATGAGTTCAGCTATCTGATAAAGATTGTGTGCAGTGATTATATCTGTTTATACAGGCCAGGCATAGAGGTCTCAGCAAGGGAAAAATCGCTAATACAACAATCGGAGTCAAAATATGATTATTAAAAATGGCTGCAATGGGAATGCATGCTTTAGTATAACATTACCAAATAGTGAACTGCAGCAACTGTCAAAGTGTCAAAACCTCTTTAATACTTCACTTGACCAGTGTTTTATAGAATATATGTAATGTATTAAATTGTAGGAAAGCCACTGACACAGTTATGTTTTTTTATGCATGTTTATTACTATAATATTATTAAAACCGATACAAAACTTATTTTTTTAATGTATTCTCCATCAATGTATCTGCTACCTTACCTGCACCTACTACAATACAGCCTTTGTTACTCTCTACAAGGTATAAATATAATTTTTAAATATAAAAACAAACAAGACATGAAAGCAAAGCGTGGCATAATGATATCATTAGGAGATACTAACTATAACACAGATCCACCAAATTACTAATAATTGGCCATGTTCAACAACTTGTACAATTAAAAAGATATTTGATTTAGAAATCATATTTTTTTTCTTTTTCGGTCACTTGTATGGGTAATTAACTTTGATCACATCGCACAAACGGCGCAGGGTCAGAGACAATTGCTTTGTGGGGCATTTAAGGGACCATTAACTCCAAATTAAAACTTGACATATATAATGTATATTCAATTATATATGGAAATGGTCTCCCTACTGTGAATGATAAAGATATTAGGACCCACCTGGGAGTCCAGAGACTATGTAAATGTAGGAAACCATAAGCTTAGTGCACTTGTATTGGTCACGGATCTCTGCAGTACGCACGGATAGTCAGAATAATTGCTATTATATTTTTTATACACTAATAGAGAGACTGCCAGATATTGTCAGACAAACTGATATGCTGGGTGAGCTCTCAGAAGAAGCATAAGGAGCCAATGAGTTATTTTACTCATGTGCCAACAAGGAACATGCTTAGGTCTTGTTCACACCAGAATTGTTTCAATTTGCTTTGCTGCATTTTGACACTAAAATGCATGGCCAAGAGAAGATCAATTGTTTTCAATTGGACCTGTTCTTACCAATACATTATAGTGTGCTGTGAGGAAGATCAGTATGCTACATCGTGGGTGTGTTAACCCGCATTATGCCATGCAAGTTAAGTGATTGAAACTCTTAACCCAATACAACACATGTCAACACACAGCACTGCGACAATCTCTAATGCCTGATTAGAAAAAAGAAATCCACAGATACATACCCTAAGGCCAGGTGAGGTCACAGGCTTTCATCATCTGCACCAGCAGTGTTGGTAAGTGACCCTTATGTCTTGGTCTGTAACATTCTGTGCTGTAGAACTATGAGCCTAAGCAGGCAAAGCTAAGCCTGATGAAGTGACCTGTGTGGCCCCGAAAGCGCTTGTTTATATGACAAGAAACTTCAATAAATGAACAGTTGCTTATCCTAAGAAGGATTTTGGTGTGCTGGTGACATCTCTCCACAATTGCTGATATTTGCGGCGCCATCTGCAGTCACTGCGAGCACCCAACCCCTGATTGCCCAGATTAAGGGGGCAGAGAAGGTTATGTGTTAGGGTGATGATAAGTGTTAGTCATTGGGTGCTAACTGGCAAAATCACATTTGTTTTCAGCAGTGAAAGCCTTGTGCTCATGTGTCAGGTCCCTGGCACCAAAAATGTATGTATCGTATGAAGCTAAAAAAAAATGAATCGGGAGTTAAGCACTACGTGCTCATTTCCTAGTCACCTACGCTGTAATGATAATGCCTCAAACTGCGATCCTGGCTCCTAGATCAGTCTCTTCAGCCTCTCTCCCCATCCGCTCCGGTGGGCTACGACCTGTGAGTCATTCCGTCCTATACAGTGTATAGGAACTGATGACGCTGAGGGACATTCCATTGTCAGAGGAGGAGAGAGGCTGAAGGGACCGGTCTAGAAGCCAGTTGGAAACGTGGTTCGGGTGAGTATATCTCTGTCATGTTAGCTTCCTAGGCAAAATGAGCACTTAGCAGCAGAGTGCAGAGTTAGCCCCACTGCAAGGGTTAAGATTTTATTTGCCTGAAGTTCTTTAAGCCGGTCACATGATATTGCAGGGTCCTCTTAGTCTTACTTAGCTTTTCTCCAAGCTGGGCGGCCTTTTCTGGTGCAGAGAACAATACTGATGTAATGACATTAGCGTTGTTGTGCTGGCTCTGCAACAGTACACCGTGAATAAAGGCTGCCTTAGTGACGCCCCTAAGGGGGCAAGCCATGACGTCCTGCATACACAGCATGTTATCCCCAATTTGTATTGGCTAAAAAGCAGCTCAGACGTCAATATTAACCTTCAATCCGGTTTCCATCACCACCACCACCATCCGCCATACAATGTCTGCTCTACAAGATGTCCTCAGTCTTCCGGATTGAGTAATGCTTAGTGTTACTCAACCCAAAAGACTGTGGCGAAGAAGTGCTATGGTGGGTGACGGTGGGAGAAGGTTTCGAATTGAAGGTTAATATTGATGCCTGAGCTTCCTTTTTTTTTTTTAATACTGCCTGAGGAGCTCTTTTAACCAGTTATAATGTAGAATAAAATTGGGCTTTAAATTTCTTCCTAGCAAAAACACAGATTTAAAATACTTTGTTACAAGATAATGGATACAACAAGCCATTTTATACCATTATTATGAGCCCGTCCTCGCGCAGCAAAGTATTTCAGTATTGAGATGAAAGCACAAATGTAATGTGCGCACCACTGACAGAGACATTCCCTGGTACTTTTCTCGGTAGGATATGGGCTGTAATTATTGAATAAATTATCTGTAATTTCAGCGCACACCTTCCCCATTCCTCTCTCTCTCTCTCTCCTCATTTATGGCATGTTAATATTCTTGACAGGTCACACGGAGTGCAATACAATCACAGTCACCTCGGAGAGTGTCTTCCTGGCCTTTGAAGAGATGTTTTGTAATAAATGAATCATTGATTTGCTACAACATCCACCTATTGTTACAGCTCAACCTCATTACAAATTCACTTTCCTAACAGCAGAGATTACCGCAAAGCTCGCAATGAAAACCTACAAGGAAATGGCACTACGGCCCTGGAAAAGGCTCTTTTTAAAAAATCTGCCCTATACTGAATGATGGTAACAGGGAAATGGGAATGGACACATTATGCACAGTTTCATTAAGCTCAATGACAATTGTGTTGAAAATAAATTTAAAAAAACTTGAATTGAGTAACATTTATCCGAGAAAAGTTGGCATTCATTGGGGCACTTTAAGTCCAGCTCGAAGCTATTTTTTAGTTTTTTATTCTTAAATGCACCCCACCCCCCATTTCCCCCATGCAAAAAAATGCAGTCCAGGCTGCAATAGCTTTAACGTCACACTAAACTCAGGAGTTAAATCTTAAAAATACATTCAAGTACCTTAACTATTACCAACAGCTTCTTTGTTACAGGTCGGCTCAAAGTATGAGGTTGAGTGAAAATCACTCACCTCATAGCTCTCCTTTAATCTTTTGATGGTTCTCGTTAAATGGACCCTAAACTCAGGAGTTAAATCTTAAAAATGCATTCAGGTACCCTAACTATTAACAAAAATCTTATTTGTGTATCAAATCATCTCTGAATTGGTGCTGACACTGTCATTCCTTCTGGAGGGTGGCTACTTTTGTTCCCCATGGTCCCTGTGTGTTGTAAAGTAGTCACTGCTCCAAGCTCACTCCTATGATAGACTACAACCTCAATACAAATGGATAAATTACACATGATATAGTAGTCCATCACAGGAGCGAGCTATAGGAGCGGTGGCTACTTTACAACACACACAGTGTTGTATATATATATATTAGGTAATCTGGGTCCACACTTTGACTCCAACAGGCAAACACATACCTCCTATGCCCGGGGCTTTCTCCCCTGTGCAGCATTTTCTGCTTAAAGCAATGTTAATTTATAATTAAAGAACCCCATCCGAATAGATCCAAAATGAAAATTCAGATAGTTCCGAAATCCGAATAACTAACCAGATTGAATTTCAGATCTGAAAGATTAACGAAATAGAAATCCAAATCAATCTAAATCAAAACAAAAGATTTTTTTTCTGCGGGTTTACATGTGTAATGACCACATGTGATGCTGAGCCTCCATGATTGTAAGAACTGAAATCCAATGAATGAAAGGGGAGGGACAGGGACAGTTGGGGAGGAAAGGACTAGATCATGCTAGATGTCCTCCAGCCAGGAAATGATGAGGAATCTATTGCAGCTTCTAATGCACATTATAAGAAGCTCACAGTGTGCAGTGAAGTCAGAGAAAGCAATTTCAGCCCAGGAGGGGAGCCGGTACAACTGGGCAAGACTGAAGAGAAGGCCGGGGTTCAGCTTTATGTGGCATATGTTATATTTGAGAAATAAACACTTTGAACACTGCACTTTCATGAAGACTTTTTAAGGTTTTCTCACTATAAATTGTGTTTACTGTAGGTCATGTCTGATGCACCATGAAATGTAAGTGTAACAATGTAATAAAAACAGATCAACATCTCCAGTCAGAGCGCCGGGCTACTCCTCTGAACAAGCAGCGAGCTGAGATGACCTTGAAGAGAAGAGAACGGCAGCGTTTCCTAATTCTATTTAGCTTAATAAAAGTATTTGGTGAATCGCAAAATCTCGCATTGCATTTCCGAGAGGAGATCTCACCAAACATGCTAAACATGTTTCCCAGACATTTCCTGTTCAGAGTTTAGCTGCAGAGCACACAGAGCCGCCGTAATCCTGCTGGGAAGAGTCACGGATTGTGATTATTATTATCTGCTTTTATATACAATGAAAATGAGAAGAAGAGCCGGAAAGTATATAGAAATAACACAAACTAATTAAGGGCACACGGATCGCTACCGTGATAGCTGAGCCACTGCAAGTGTTTCTTCCTCAAAATGAAATTTATACAAATCACTCATGGCCCATCAGAGAGGATATTATGAATGAGAGATGAGAGAGAGAGAGAGAAAATGAGAAAGGAGTGAATGTATGCAAGAGAGAGGGGTGAATGTATGAGAGAAAATAATGAGAGATGGGTGAATGTATGAGAGAAAAGAGAGAGAACTGAATGTATAAGAGAGAAACAGAGAGTGGAAGGAGAGAGAGAGAGAGACAATGTGATTGGAATGAATGAAAGTATGCAAGAGAGAGAATGAGAGAGAGAATAGAAGAGGAGAGAAATCATGAGAATGGGAGAGAGGTGAATGTATGAGAGAGGGCGGGGAAAAAGAATGAGAAAGGAGTGAATGTATGCAAGAGAGGGAGATAATGAGAGAAGAGTGAATGTATGAGAGGGAGAGAGAATGAGAAAGAGGAGAATGTAAGGGAGAGAAAGAATGACAGAGGAGTGAACGTGTGAGGGGGGAGAGAGTAAGAGATAAGTAATTGTATGAGGGAAGAGAGAGAATGAGAGCGAAGTGAATGTATTAGAGAAAGAGAGGAGCAAGAGAATGAAAGAGGAGTAAATGTATGAGAGAGAGGAGTGAATGTATACTAGAGGGGGGAAGAGAGAGATAATGTATGAGAGAGGTGTGAATGTATCAAAGAGAGAATGAGAGGATTGAATGAGAGAGAGAGAGGGAGAGAGAGGAGTGAATGTATGAGAGAGAATGAGAGGTGAGTAAATTCATGAGAGAGGAGTGAATATGAGAGAGAGAATGAGAAAGGAGTGAATGTAAAGATGTAAAGGAGAAAAAGAATGACAGAGGAGTGAATGTACAAGGTGGTGGGGGGGATAAGAGAAAAGATAGAAAAAAGAAAATGAGAAAGAGGTGAATGTAAGGGAGAGAGAGAATGTATGAGAGAGGGAGAGAATAAGAGCAAAGTTAATGTATTAGAGGGAGAGAAGGGGAGGAATTGATGAGAGAGAGAACGAGAGAGAGAGAGAGAGAGAATGAGAGAGGGGTGAATGTACGAGAGCGGGAGAACCAATGAAAAAGAAAATGAGAGAGGAAGAGAGAATAAGGTACAGACAATATGGAAAGAGAATACATAGGAAAAAAGAGAGAATGAACAAGAAAGAGAGAGAAAGGGGAAGGGGGATGTGACTACAGAATAATAGAGAAAGGGGGAGACAGAGAGGAAGAATACATGAGAATGAGGGAGAGTGAGAAAGAGGTAGAATGAGAAAAAAGTAAGGAAAGAAGGAAGGAAGAAAAGAGAGAAAGCAGGAAGGAAGCAAGGTAGGATGGAAAATGCGAGAGCACAAATAGAAAAAAGAATGAACAAGACAGACAAAGAAAACGCATAACTGAATGAGAGAGAAGCAGCATGAATCCCCGAGAGGCAGAGAATGGAAGAGATACAGAAGAAGGACCGGGAGAATCTGATTCATCAAGCTGTTACATAGTTACATAGTATTTGAGGTTGAATAAAGACATTAGTCCATCAAGTCCAACCTATTAGGATCTCATTCTAGGAGTACCCGTACCCCTGTATATTACGGTCCCTTAAGAAATCGTCCAAAAGTTTCTTGAACAATTCCACATTATTTGCTGAAATCACCGCCTGTGGCAGTGAGTTCCAGACCCTAACTGATCTTACTGTGAAGAACCCCCTTCGCCCCTTGTGCTGGAATTTTTTTTCCATCAATTTTAGGTGATGGCCTCTAGTTTTTGTAACGGAGTTAATTTTAAACAGTTTATCGCTAATGTTGCTACCACCATTAAACATTTTGTACATGGAAATCATATCCCCCCTTAATCTCCTCACCTCTAATGTGAACATGTTTAAATTTAGTAGCCTCGTCTCGTAGCTCTGGTCCTCCATACCCCTAATTAGTTTGGTTGCCCTTCGCTGGACTTTTTCCAACTCAAGGACATCTTTTCTTAGTACTGGTGACCAGAACTGGACCGCGTACTCCAGATGAGGTCGAACCAATGATCTATAAAGTGGCAAAATTATAGACTTGTCCCTGCAATACATCCCCTTTTTAATACAGGACAAGACCCTGCTAGCTTTGTTTACAGCAGCCTGGCACTGCAAACTACCTTTCAGTTTGTGGTCTACAATGACCCCCAAATCCTTCTCCATTTCTGACTTCCCCAGCGGCATAACCCATAATAAGCTGTGATATGTAACAGTAGCATATGGAATGACATCATATGTTATAAAATCACTTTGGTTCATTAAGTATAGAAAAGGTTCATGTGTTAATAACAAGTCGAATTAGCAATCACCTTGCAGTTTTATCACCTTACTCACAAAAACATGTTCATTAGATGAAAATAGTTTTTAACACGTTTAGATATAAAAGTGATCATGTGAAGGTATAAACCTGGAACCTACCATTGCTGAGTTGTATTTAAAGCTGCAGGCTCTGGGGCTGTCATCCTGACAGATCTAAATGTATATACCCTGTTTCCCCGAAAATAAGACCTACCCCGAAAGTAAGACCTAGCACTATTTTTTAAGATTCCTGTAATATAAGACCTACCCCGAAAATAAGACCTAGTTTGGTGGTAGCATGTGAGGGGGAACTTGCAGAGCAGGAGAGATGGTATCAGTCTGCAGGGACATACTGTATTAAGGGGATGACAGGGGACTCCCTCCGGCCAGCGCAGTGACAGGGAGCACTCTAGTACCAAACTTCACCAACTGCTGTCCCCCTGAAGGCACTTCTTAATGTAATGGTACTGTACTGTGTACCGGTAAATGGTACCGTACTTTACCGCCCTGTCCACTGTATGATGTCCCCACTGCTGCACCGCTGGTACCACTGTCCCTGGTGGCAAAGGAAGCCGGCGCTGTAGAAAGCAAGGCTGCGGCGGCGGAGGGAGCAGAGCCGCATTAGCCAATACTTCCTCTATAGCGCCAATTACTGTGACAGGCGGAGTGATACCAGATAACTTTGGATTGTTGTACATGAATAACTTTTAGATTGTTGTACATTTTGTTGCACATTAAAAAAAAAAAAGACATCCCCTGAAAATAAGACCTAGTGTGTTTTTTTGAGGCAAAAAAATATATAAGACAGTGTCTTATTTTCGGGGAAACACAGTAGCTGCTCTCATGTAAGGGCTTCAGGCGCAGCCGCTATCCAACAATTCTGGGTGTATCTAATAACCTGTCCTTCGTAGGGTGCTGTGGTGCCTTCCCTTGCCCCCTATATCACTACTGTGTTCTGTGGGGATGTAGCGGCTGATGGGAGGAACCACAGCACCCCGCAAGGGACCCATTGTCAGCAATAGACTCAATTTCACCTTCCTGACAGGTACAGGAATCCGCCACAAGCTGAGTCATTTGTGGCACGGACGGGAGAAAGATTTCTCAAGAGCGATTGAGTGTCAACGACACTTTTTATGAACTCCAGGAACTGACTTGTAACTGAAGAACTGTAAATAGGCACGTAGAGTCTCATCCACAAGACTATAGGTCATATACCCCTGGAGGCCACAGACCACGTCACACTCACCTCCAGTGCCACATGATTGCGAACAAGGAGACCAAGGCGACCAGTCCGAGACATGGCAATCGATCGTGCATTCCACAAGGCAGCGAAGACTCATCTTTTCAGGCTTCTTCAACTCTAGCTATATGGAAAGAAATTGTTAAAAAGTAAGAATTATATTGGGAAAAAAACAATGTTGGGTACGCTGTGTGAATGGGAACACAAAACAAATATTTACTGGGGTTTTCTCAAATTTGACTGCAAACATAGAACTACACCTTAAAGTAGAACTGGAGCCAAAACCTTTTTATTCTGTGTTGGATACAACAATGGAGGGTTATAACCCCATCAACTTTTCTTGTCATCTGTTTCCGATTGGGAGATTTCCCTTCACTTCCTGTACAATAGCCATGACAGGAAGTGAGAGAAAATCCCTCCAAAGGGAAGAAAATCCCTGGAGGTCAGCAGGGTTATCAGAACTAGTTTCCCCACTGGAAGATTTCCCATCTATGCCTGTTCTGGTGACAACCCAAAATTTAGGATTTTCTTTCACTATAAGTGATCATGGTCACCAGGACAAATAGAGAAAGTGAATCTCCCTAACGGGGACACAGACAGCAATGAAAACCTGGTGGCAGTCATAATCCCTCTCCACTTCATCCAAAACTAAAAAGTGTTGGCTTCAGTTGCACTTGAATGACGCCCTTTATTTCTTTAAAGGAGAACTATGAGGTGAGTGATTTTCACCCAACCTCATAGTTCGAGCCGACGTGTGACAACAAAACTGTCACAGGTTGGCTCAATAGATCGGCAAGTGAGCGAACACATACCGTCGCTCGCTCACTTTCCGATCATCTCCTTGCAGAGAGTAGTGACTGACAGTCACTGCTCCCACAGGGATTGCCCCCCCCCCTTCCCGCTACGATCCTCCAGTGCTGAGGGAGGAACAAACGGAGGAGAGGGTGGGCACAGCTGGCTCTGCCAGTAGATAGGCAGAGCCCACTGTCACTTATGCAGCTGGGTGGATCTCGACAGCATTGTGGGGATCAGTCCCGGCTGCGGCTCTCTCAAATTATAGCGAGCTGTAGCTCCCTATATACTGAGCTTTGGGTCACGGGAAGATGCTAGTATATGTCCTCTCGTGACCCTTAAGAGAACTATGGTTCTTTTACTTATTTAGTATTTATTTATTTACTTATTTATTAATATAATTATTTA
>NW_017307462.1:301998-331139 GCF_000935625.1 Nanorana parkeri | reverse complement strand
TATTTAACCTCGTAGCAGGAATTGTAAGTAATTAATTCCCTCTCCTGCATAAACATGAATGTAGAAGGAGATAAACATAAACAGTTCAACAACCCGTCAAGATATAATCCTGCAACATTAACCTCTTAGCAATGGCCCCCCAGAACCGCTTGCAGCCATGATAAATAGTGATCCTGTCTCTAGAGATTTTCTCTGTAAGATTAAAAATCACTTTGCAGCCCCGGTTTTAATCTTATTACAGACATCCAAGACTGAATTCTTTTGTTTCTCCTCATAATTGCAATAATCTCTTCTGCAAGTTCTAATAAACAGAATTTGCAATATCAGATTGGTCTTGTGCTTCAAGCACAGTTTATATCCTTAAGAGTAGTATTCCTGGTGTCTAAAACTGGCCATGCATACTACAATCTGACTGTACAGTCTTCTTTGCATTAAAACTATAACATGTGAGGACCTACATTAAAGAGTCTATTTATAAATCTTCCAACCAGACATACACTGGACAAATGCTGTTCATACGGCATTCTCGTCACTAGATTAGGAACATAGGAATTTCCATCTAGTGGTGGGAATGCTGTACAAGTGGCATTCCCCCAGCATATGGTTGGGTGGAAGATTTATAAATAGATCCTAAAGTATCTATTCAATTTGGTTCCAGTTAGGTATGCCCTTGCATTTGTAAACCAAAAGGTGGTTGGGCAATCAGATTGTAGTGCATTTGGCCAGCAGTAGGTAGGATGAGATATCTGCACTTCTTATAATAAGTCATGTGATTGGCAAAATCGTTTTTGATTCCAATAGGAATGTACCCACTGTTCCCTGCAACTTCTGCTCCTTGAAAGGTAAGAAAGGCTTGAAAGGAAGTTTGTCAGTCATTGTCATAAGGGCTCAGGAGAGATCAGTGATACTCCAAGGACAATATGTGTTGGAACCATTTGAAGGAAGGACACGGAGCTGAGAGGACCAAGGTTGACAGCTCCTGTGATCTTTTCCTCCACTAGTTTTTTAATGAAGTGTGTAATATCATCGGTTGTTATGAGGAAGGGCTTTACCTGAAGCTAATAAAACTATGGGAGATTGACCTGTGAGCCACTAAGGCTAAATTAAATAAAGGTCTGCTGATTTGTGGAGTGGTGCAATCCCCTTGGAAACCAATCTGGAGCACAGACTGAAAGACATGGCCGAGAGCTGCATCAAAAGTGTTCAGGTGCTGTGTTTTCTTATTGGAAAATTGTTATTGATGTGTTTTTGCTGTCCTGGAAGCCTTCTGGGAGTTTGGCAAAGTGTCAAGCTTAAAAAATGTCCAACCCTTGAAACAGTCATATTACTTTCTTTTATAAGGCCACATAAGACCGTAATTAGGATATCACCCACAGGTGCCCTCTGGATACAACAGAATCAGAGGGACTTGTCGAAAGCCAAAGCTTCCTAATAGGGTTTCTGAATTCTCTCTACTTTAATACATGAAACCAAGCTGAATGCGTGCAATTGCCAGAAGACCCTAAGGATGGCATGAAATAATAGTGAAGAGAATAGGTCAAGACTGGGAGTAAACAGCAGCCCTGGCAAAACCTGCTCAAATGTTATAAAAATACTGAATTGGAATCTGCTCTATGCCCCCAACTATTGTGTCTGTAATAATATTACCACATGATCCTACATTTATTATGGGTGGTTCCCCTTTGAACAGTTATCTGCAGTACTCTTGCCCAGGGCTCATAATTCCTAATGGTGGATACCAGAGACCACCCAAATGCTGGGCAGTACAAACAAACATTTGTTTGTTGATCATCAGACTTCCATAAGCTTGTTGAACATCCCAATCAAAAACCAAGGGCTTTTCCATGCATTTGCCCCATCCCTTTTTGGCTATAACATTTTGGAGTGTGTCTGTGGAACTCTGATTATTTAGCCAAATGAACATTCCTAAGGTCAGGTATTGGTGTTGGGAATGGCTTTTACATGACTTTGCCCCATCCCCTTTTTGGCTATAACACCTTCCTGTCTTCTGGGAAGGCTTTCCACAAGATTTTTGGAGTCTGTCCAGGGCCGGATTTCCCACAAGGCCAACCAAGGCCCGGCCTCAGGGCAGCAGGGAGTAGAGGGGCAGCAGGGGTGTGAAATTCCTATCTCCCGATGCCAAGGACATGCAGTTCCGGGCGCTGGGTGGGTAATTGTTTTGTGTCGGGAAGGGGGGCGCATTGAGGAACCTGGCATTGGGGCAGCAGAGAGAGCAAATATCTGGCTTAGTGTGTCTGTGGCATTCTGTGCCCGTTTAGCCAAAAGAACATTTCTAAGGTCAGGTATTGGTGTTGGAAAAGACCTGGCAAATGGCATTTCAAATCAGCTCAAAGTTGTTCAGTAAGGTTGAGGTCAGGGCACTGTGCTGGTCACTTGAGTTCCTTCACAACAAACTTATCAAACCACGTCTTTATGGACCTGGCTTTTTCCATAGGGGCATAGTCAGGCTGGAACCTGAGACCTTCTGCAAACTATTCCAACATGGTTGGATGTGCACAGTTGGCGAAAATGTCTTTGTACTGTATGCTATAGCATTAACAATACCATTCACTGGAAGCACCTACACTCAATAATTTGGAGGGTTGTCCACATACCTTTGGCCATATAGTGTGCAAAGTGAAGCAAGAATCTGATGTTTCTTTAAAGACTGACATTGGACGGGGGGCCAGAACAGTGTTTACCAGCTCTCCCTTTTCATAATTCGATTGGATATGGTAGCACGCTTGGATGGCTCTGGCTACAGGGTACATTGGCCAGCCTGCTCAGTCCCTGTATTTCTAATAATGCTACACAGTGCTGGAATGACGCCAACCTTGGGCAAGCTGGATAGTGTTAACAAGCATTTATTTTGTGAAGACATTTCTGCTTTGATTTAGTCTATGCTGCAGAGGCCAGGGAGGGGACGTCAGTCTTGATTTTTTTTTCCCCGTGAAACATTCACTTATCCCTTAAGTTCTAAGAGCTCTTTCCTGCGGTAAGGACTAAGCAAACATCAGAAAAGTGGCTTCATGTTGATCACGGTTATTCCATATTCTTTTTATTTAAAAAATAAAATAAAAGCCTCAAAGTGAACTAAGCGCGATCATGCTGAGCGCAACACAGCCAGAGGTTAAGAGTGTCTGCCTGTACAGGTCTGTGTCCTTAACTTTACCTGCTCACAAAAGGAAATTTTCACAGATTTTCCATCGCTGCGGGTGCAGTCTAAAAGCCGAGTTTTTATTCCTTCCCCGCACACAGCCTTTTCACCGAGCTGACAAGCGCTCCACTCTGCAACGAGCAACAAAACCCATTTAGACAAGGGAGAGCTCAGTATATAATTCCTATTTACTGCATCGTTGACCCCTTAAGTGCCACTTGAGCTTGAAATAATATACAATCGCTGGCTGCCCTTTTCCTAAAGCTGCGGCTCTCGAACAAAGATACCTGCTGCTTTAAGAACACACAAGAATAGGTTTAAAGAAGAACATGGGCCAACATGAAAAGGAGAACAACAATATTGTGTTAGTTTGCAGTGATCGTAAAAAGAAAAACTAAATATATAACCAATCAACACCTACGTTCCTTGCAGTGGTAGAGCTTCGAACATGCAAAACCTGTTCCTGAAGACCTCAAGAACTATGAGATGGTAATTGACAGCACAGGTTATGAAGACTAAGAACAGGAAATTAACATTCTACATTGTGACAGGGTGGCTTCCACCATTGCATAATAATAGTTAGCTTTTTTTTTTGTATGCTGAACTCCAGACAGAGTATAAAAAACAACTTTTGGCCCAGTGCTGTAGTTAAAAAAGGACTTAAAAGGAGAACTATGGGGTTAAGGCTTTTCCCCATAGTTCTCCTCAGGGTAACGGGAGGACACAAACTAGCGTCCTCCGGTCACCCTAAGCTCAGTATACCGCGAGCCACAGCTCGCGGTATACTGAGACACCATAGAATACCGCAAGCTACTGCTCGCGGTATACTGAGACGCCGCAGCTGAAGCGGATCCCGACCATTATGTCTGGATCCGCCCAGCTGCGTGAGTGACAGCTGGCTCTGCCTATCTAGAGGCAGAGCCAGCTGTACCCGCCCCCTCCCCCGTCCGATCTGCCAGTCAGCGCCATCTAAGAGGGGAATTCTATTCATTGTGTAGAGATTTCCTCTAACTTCGGGTTGCAGCTTGGAGACAGGAAGTAAAGGAAAATCTTCCTAATTGGACACAGATACCAAAAAATAAGGGGTTGAAAGTCTGACATCTAATCTGGTTTAATTTTGCCTTCCCTGACTCCTCCGTTTCCACTCATCAACATGCTGATTATATTTTAAATAAAACCTGTCTTCATTACATTCCTTATTTTAGACCCAGGAATGTCATCACTGGGGCCCTGTGCTTCTCTATATAATGCAGGCAGCTCTTGGCTGGCGGGAGAGGCCAGGAAGGTGCTGTACATCGCTTCCCGAGAACGTCACAGCAACCTGCTTCAGTATTCCCCTCAAGACCCCTCAGCCACATGTGGGAGGCATTAATCAAATATCAAAATGCATTGATGGCTGGATATCTGCAATGTATTGATGGCTGGATATAGCAGTGGGTGTTCCTAGGCTGACTGTATTTTCTTGCAGACCACCCTACATAACACCCACATATAATGCTAAGCCTCCATAGTTAATAGAACTGAAATCTAGTGACTGAAAGGGGCGGGCCAGGCATATTCAGGCTGGGGAGGAAAGACTAGATGATACTGGATGTCCTCCAGCCAGGAAATGAGGCGGGCTCTATCTGACTTGCTGCAGCTTCTAATGCACATTATGAGAAGCTCACAGAGTGCAGTAATCAGAGGAAGCAATTTCAGTCCAGGAGAGGAACTGGTACAGCTGTGCAAGAATGATGGAAAGGCCGGAGTTCAGATTTATAACTTCACTGCTCTAAAACCAAACCACAAAGTTTTGGCTATGCATATATCTTAGATACAAAATTGTTTTATGATTGGAGTTTTTGGGGTAAGCTTTTTGCTTTTTACTTTTAACCGATGCCTGTTTATGAATAAGAATGTATCTCTAGTGTACCCAATATTGATGATCTTTTTTCAACTATGTGAGCTTGTGAATGTGTGATTGCAGAGGAGAAGGTTGCTGACTTTGCCCCAATTTCCTGGCGCAAAAAAAGTTGGCAGTCATACAGAAAGAAAGTCACGCTGTCCACGGACAGACGGATCTCAGGTGCGCTCAGGCAACCTGTGCCCCAACAGCTGTTACTGAACTACATGTTCCAGCGTGTACTGCAAGCTGGAGATATTTCCAATTCTCATCATCACAGCGGGCGGTAATGGATGGGAGAGTACCCATAATTAAACAATTACCTCAATTTCAACTAAATTAATTACATTTTATCGTTTTATAATTAAATTATAGCAATTTGCATTTTAATTAAACGTCTGTGTTACAATGTAAGATGCAAAAAAAAAATCATTGCAAACATTGAATAGAGCAATTGCTTCATAATATGAGTGTAATAAGCTGCCATTAAAAATGTGCTGGGGTCGTAGAGTGCTACCTTTTACTTAATAGTAGATTAGATTTCCAGATTAAAGGACCAGATAACCTAAAATATAAATTAAATCCCAACTCCAACCAAAACACATTATTTGGTTATAGAAACGCTCTCTCTCTCTCTCTCTCTCTCTCTCTCTCCACAGTATGTTACATCACCTTTATTTTTTATTGCAACCTGTGTCTCTATTGGGAAGATTTCCCCTAATAACCTGTGTGTACAGGAAGTGATGAGAATTTCTCCTGATGAGACATAGGCACATTTCCTGTAGATTGGGGAAGCTTTGGGACTTTTCAACAATTTTTCAATTGTCTGTGCATGATACAGTGACCAGCTACGGGTTCTTTATGAAGCTCATACAACGAGGAATTATTATTATTGTTGTTATATGAAGAAAGATATGGAATTTATTAACATTGGGATATGTGAGGGTATGATGACCTGGGTGACTTTCACCTCTAAACAGAGAAAATGTATAGATAGATGAGCCGGGTGCATCAGGTGTCATGCCTTCCTCTTAGCAAGGCAAGACTGTATAATAGAGATGAACCTGGGCTTGGTGGGAACCCAGTTCACCCAAGCCCACTCAAAACTGCGACCACCACACCCCCCTCCTGGACTAATCCGTGGTAGCAGTTGTGGTGGGGCATTCCCTGCCCACTTCTTTATAGCTACAGGGTGGTGAATTGTGCCTCTCCACAAATAAGTAGGCCAGGAGTAGGGGTGGAAGTCACAATTTTGAGCGGACATGGGTGAACTGGCTCATACCTACTATAGTGCCATAGAGGTTGTCTATTTGTTGGAGTAAGCTCTTAAAATAAATCTGACTTTGCTAAATTATGTCCAGATCAACAGCAGCACTGGAACGCAGGCACCGTTTGCTGGCTGAAACTACCTGACATTACTCAGGCATTAGTCTACAATCATCCCTGTGTTGCTGTGGGATCTCTTGATCCTAAGCCCAGACCGCACTTGGAGTTCTGTCCAACTCAAGATTAAGCATTACTCCCTACTGGCATGAGCCTTGTCCCATAAATTAACTCTCAAATGCCAGAGCCTCTACTGAGCATTAAGTTCTGGATTTTACCAGTTGAATAATGAGGGGTATGAGGGAAATGAGGCTTCCCAGACATAAAGGGCCTTTAATACTGTTGTGACCTTAATCACTTTTATGGATCCTGTACACCAGTCATAAGGCAAATGTGGAGGCTGAAATTGTTGACCACTTCTTCTGAAAATTCTAGCAGCCTGCCCTGAAACCTGAGACTCTCTAAAATGCAAATTTTAACTTTACTTAGGAGGTATATCTCTGGCCCAACTATCACTCCTGACTCCCAATTGGCTCCGCATTGTGATGGGCAGGTTTGGCGGCAGATCCTTAGATGATTTTGAAGTTTGCATAGTAGAAACCTCTGTTTTTTTTTGGCTCCTGCAAGATTTTAGAAGGCATCTGGAGTGTGTACCAGCATCTCAATGTGTCAGTTTAGATGACAGTGATAGATTACTAACGTAATTTATTTTTCTCTTTACCAGTACGGGTACACTATATGGGCAAAAGTTTTTTTGGACAGCTGATCATCACGTCTGCTCAATGGGCAAAGGTATGTGAACACCACTCAAAATGATTCAGTTCTGGTGTTTCCAATAAGGATTACTGGGAATGCTACAGCATACAAAGACATCTTAGACAACTGTGCACTTCCAACCTTGTGGCCAGAAGAACCCTTCTTTGTTCCAGCATGACTATGCTCCTGTGCACAAAACCAGCTCCATAAAGACCTGGTTTGAAAAGTTTGGTGGGGACCTGACTTACACGCTACTGAACACTTTTGGGATGACCTGAAACACCAATTGTGAGCCAGGTCTTTCTATTTCTCATCCAACAGCAGTATCTGACCCCCAAAAAAATGCTCTTTTGCCTTAATGGGCACACGTTTCCACAGACACACTCCAAAAACGTGTGCAAAGCCTTCCTAGGAGAGTGCAGGCTGTTTTAAAAGGAAAAGGGGGGCACTTCCACATGCCCACGATTAATAATGGGATGTCCAAGGAGCTCATATAGGCGTGATAGTCAGGTGTCACATACATTTTTTTCATACAGGGTACCTTTCCATCTACATGTCTCATCATATCTTGATAGTGTTTTAATGTAGTTCAATCAACAATGCAGATGGCACTGTCAAATGTAGGATTACAATTCTCAAGTTTCACAGTCAACGTTTTTTTTAATGATGTTGAAGATTATTAATGTGTCATAGACAATATGTAATGATGCATGTATTATGTATATTTATGGGTATTAAGAGATGTGCAATTAATAATTCTTCTCCAGCTGCATCATTAAACCGGTTAATGACTATACTGATAGTAAAAATTATATCGCTTATTTTATAGGTTGGATATATAAAGTGTATTGATATGGACAATTAAGCATCACCCCACTGAGTACACAGGAGTATACTAGAGTTAAAAAAAATGTACAAAGCCTTTATTCTTCAACTTTTTTTAAATAAGAACAAAATAACATTTGTGTTCAACATTTTTTAAAGTATATCTAAAGCCAATACTTTTTATTTTTTCAATAGATGAAGTAGGGAAAACCCCTGTCAGGTTTCTTTTTTGTTGCCTGTGTCCCATTGCAGAGATTTCCCTTCACTTCCTTCCTATAGACACAACAAGAAGTAAAAGGGAATGTCTTCAAAGTAGAAAAGATACGTTCTTATAACTGTCACCGGAACATGTGTCCACATTGGAAGATTTCCCTTCTATTTAATTTCTAATGACAACTTAGAATGTTGTATTTAACCCACAGTTCTCCATTGCTGGACTACAAAACACAAAGGAGGAGGTGTTCTTTAGTCTAGCAGAAGAAAGCTCAAACCTGGCTGACAACACTGCATTGGCATGTTGTTACCTTACTAGAGGGAGTTAGAAGCTAACTGGATTTCTGTCAGATTTAAAGGCTTTTTCCACTCAGGGCAAAGTGACAAAGTATCTTGCTATCCCACCCTCCAACCCATTTTAATGCACCCTGCAAATGCATCCATCAAAGCCACCACATTACAAAGGGTTGTTGTCACTGCTCCCATCATGTGACAGTGTTCGTGCCTTGCATGGTAGAAGGTCACATGCTCCACTATACCTGAAAGCACTAGTTATTTTATTTTTATGTATTACTTTAACAGGAAGGTGTGGCAGGAGGGCACTGAGAAGGTTTAGGTGGGGGCAGGGGTGGACCAATAAGAGACTCTGTCCCAAATGGGTGAATGAGCCTCTTTAAAGGGAAATTATGGGGAGAGTGAAATGTTCTCATCCTCATAGTTAGAGCCGAAGCATGATACTGTAGCTGTCACACATTGGCTCTATTGATCGAGAACTGATTTATCACAAACCCCTGATTGCTCAATTCACTAGCTTTTCCCTGCAGAGTAGTGACTATCAGTCACCCCCAACCCCCACTGTTTTTTTTTTCTCTGCCCTTTTTCTGTTCCTTCAACGCTCACTGGAGGGACACACAGTGGAGGGGGTGGGCACAGCTGGCTCTGGCTCTAGAGAGGCAGAGCCAACTGTCAATCAGACATTGGGGCGGATCCTGACAATATTGTCTGGATCTTTCCCAGCTGCAGCACGGCTCTGCGCTGTCAGCATATATCGGGCAATAGCACGCTATATGCTGAGTTTTGGGTCACAGGAGGACATTAGTAAATGTCCTCCTGTAACGCAAAAGAAAACTATAGCCAAAAAAAGGTTTGGCCATAGTTCTATTTTAAATGTAGGGGTTATGTTTACTCTTAGAGTTTGGTTTTAAGAGTTACATTGAGTCTATGGATCATTCCTTTTCTGTTGTGATTAATTTGTCAGGTGTGACCCACTGATTTGTTTTGGGTGCCATATGAAGTAAAACTAGTGATAAAGTCTGCTGCACCAAAAATATTTAGGATTTAAAAACTAAAGCACCAGCCCAGATAACTGTTTGGTGCCGCTAGGTTAAAGCTGAACTCATGGGTCAAAAACCTTCATTTGTATTCCTCAGTAGTAAAAACGGGTATACATCAGCTTTGATATCATCACTGTACTGCACAAAGCTTGTGCCAAGAGCAGAGCAGTAGGAGGGACCCAGCAGGTCCCCCAACTAGACGGAAAAAACTACAGGAGGGGCGGATTCAAGACCAGTCACTTTGCACAAGGAGAGAGAGCAGCAGTGACAGGTCTTTATTACTGGAAGCCCCAAATTTCACACTGGATTTCTGCACAGATCTGTAAGAAATACACAAAGATAACCATGATTGAGGCAAGAATACACAGGACACTTGTATTTAGACCATATTTGCTCATCCTGGAGTTCAGCTTTAATGTTAGCTCATGGTCACTCTTTAGATCATGTTTTCTACTGTGCCTGACCGCTGCATCACAATGAAATGAGGATTTTCCTTCACTCAGGAAATTCAGGAGCCAATTAATCTAAAATATATAGGGGTTGATTAACTAAAGACAACTAGGCGGGTTCACTTTGTCAGGGAATTTGCACTTTGCAGGGCAAGCTTCCCCTTAGTGAAAGAGGTGGAGCTCTTCTGACATCCATCATCCAATCATGAGCAAATATACTTTTTATCTATTTTCCTTGCACATGATTGCCATTCTATACTTTGTGAACAGAATTTTCACCACATTCACCAATCTAAGGGGAAACATCCCCTGCAATGTGCAAATTCCGATGCACTTTGCAGGGAATGTGAACAGCCTCATTGTATTTATTACTATTATTATTATACAGGATTTATATAGCGCCAACAGTTTGTGCAGCACTTTACAATATAAGGAAGACATTACAATCACAATACAATTCAAGACAAGATAGTAAGGAGGGCCCTGCCCCTGAGAGCTTACAATCTAAAAGGAGGGAGAAGTGATACATGAGGAGGTAGCTGTGTGGTGATGAATTGTTTGAGAACATGATGGTTCAGTGGTTAGTTTGAGGTGGGATAGGCTTCCCTGAAGAGATGAGTCTTAAGGGATCGCCTAAAGGCAGTCAAGGTGGGAGATAGAGATATTTAGTAAATCAATCCCATAGTGTGCAAGCCCACATTGACACAGGGGAAAAATACAAACCCCATGCAGATAGCATCCCTATAGGGGACCTATTTCTCAACTCCAGTGCTACAAGGCTAACAAGCTAAATGCGCAACTGCTGCATTTCCCTAAAATGCTGACTCGTCACCTTTAAAAAGCATGGCGATCAAGTTACCGATGTGCCGTGGAGATCTGCATACGTATGCACAAGTTCTGTACTGCTGACAGCTCAGATCATTGTGCAATTTAATTTTGCTTAATAAATCCTGCCCCAACTCCGAGCCAGCAACAGGGCTTTTTGTTTTCAGATATATCAGAAGGAGAAGAAAAATGGATGAATATTTAATGGGTACATTAAAGTGTGAGCCATTATGGCAGGTACAGGGAGTCTCCAGGGGGAATCATTAGGCTGCCTTAGAGCAGATTAGGATGACCGGGAGGTGCAGCCGTACCTGTGACATTATAGTGATAGTGGAAACAGTTAGTGTTCTGGACGCACGGCTCTGTCTGAGAAGCCTCGGGACACGTCTTCCTGTTCGCGGGAATCCTCAGAGGAAATCTTGTCCTTGACCGCACCGAGGAAGAGTCACAAGGCTGGAGGAGAGAACAGACATTAGAAGACTTAATACCACCACTAGCACATTCAATGCTCACAGTACTCAGCTTTAGCAATGCAGACTGAAATAAGGGAATATAATATCATTTAAAGGGGCACTGTCTTTTTGTAACAGCGCCTTTGTTGTTCGGTAAAATAATGTTAAACTCTCACAGGGTTATTCACAGAAGGGTGAAGGGTTTGGAGAAGGCAGAAGAAGTGAACAATCTAGGCCAAAATAGCTGATTTGGCAAAATCCTCCAATTCAGCTCACTTTCCAGTTCAGCTATGTTGTCCTAGATTGTTCACTTCCCCTGCCTTCTCCAAACTCTTCACCCTTTAGTGAATAACACTGTCAATCTTTTCTTCAATAATGAATAAAAATCAAACAAATGTACACCGCCCAGCAAAGTATTTCTTTACACTTTTGCCCAAGTGCTTACAGTCATCACGTTTCCAAACAGCTCCAAGTCTCTCAGCTCAGCTTCCCTGAATTGCCTGTCCGGTACACAGTCACAAGGGACAGAGCAGTATTCAGCAGCTGTCCATCTACTAGCTTGGAAGAACGTTGAGTAGGGAGAGCAGGAAGCAAGACAGTGTCTTGCCTTGCTGGGCTTGTTTGTTTGCTGAATACACACACAGCTTACCAGCACATACAAGGGTAATTCCATAGGTTCCTGGAAGGGAAATGAGCCATCCTAAAAAGGGAATGAGGGTCAGCGCTCAGGGGACATCAATGAGCAGCATCCATTGTAAGTGATTTCATCAGCAACTGAAATAGCTTAAAAACATTTTGACTTTAAAGAGTAACTCCAGCCATTTTGTTTGCATAGATAGGGAACAGTTTACATTTTTGCCATTTTCTTTTTCTGGTTGAGAAAATCTGCTCTAGAATAACATAGAGTTCTGAGGACAGGATGTGTTTTTATTTTATGCTCTCTGCCGTGACAGGGGAGGGGCTGGATTCCCCCTTCCCCGCCCCGATCCCCCAGCGCTGACTGGTGGAACGGACGGGGGAGGGGGCGGGTACAGCTGGCTCTGCCTCTAGATAGGCAGAGCCAGCTGTCACTCACACAGCTGAGCGGATCCAGACATAATTGTAGGGATCCGCTTCAGGTGCGGCGTCTCAGTATACCGCAAGCTACAGCTTAGGGTGACGCGAGGACGCTAGTTTGTGTCCTCCCGTTAACCTTAGGAGAACTATGGGGAAAAGCACTAACCCCATAGTTCTCCTTTAAAGCGGACCTTTACACTCAAACATCAAACTCTACCAATGCACCCCTCTATGTATGATGATTAGTAATAACATAGACATGTCAGGTGTAAAATGCTGTGATTGTGAAATACTTACACTTGCAGAGCATTCACTTCCTGCTTTGAAAGGGAAAATTACTTCAGTTTGCCAACGCAATGCACACTGAGATTGTCTTGTCATCGGCAGAGCATTGCTGGGAAATCTCATCTGTAATCTCATGAGATCTCAGGGAAAGGCATTTTCCTCCCCTGAGATGATGTGCATGGTCACATGTCCTAGCCACATGGTTAGTCACATGTGCCATAAATCCAGGAAGTAATAGGAGATCTAGTAATCTGCCCTTAGTTAACATGGCCACTGCCAGAAGACTGGGGAAGAAAAGAAAAATAAGGTATGCAAAGAATACAAAGCCCGCAATTATCTAGAAGTATGTGCTTGCAGATTGTCATTACTAAACATTTCTAAAGGTGTGTTTGCTGTTAAATTTTACCCATATTTTAAAGATATGGGGGGCGTGGCCAGCAGCCGCATGTAGTCGAACGTGTCCCGGAGAGCTCTCCCACCATACATCCTGAAACTAACCTGCAGGGCTTACCCAGATACCCGTGTACCTCTCCGGCGGCTTACTTGAGTGTCGTGGACCCCGGCGACCTGCTCCGGTGAACTGTGGAACCGCGCGCTGACACGAGGGGATGTCTAAAAAGAAGGACGGTAGAGGCCTCACGATCCAAGATGGCGGCGGCGGTGGCGGCTCGCATCCTGCACTTCCCACCCCCAGTAAGCAAACGGGGGACAGGAACAGGGATGCTGCGGTGAGGCTGGAACGCTTCGCCCGACACCCGGACACACCGGCCAAGGCACGCCGACTCTCCTACTCCGCAGACCGTGCCTATAAGAGGGATATGGGGCCTGGCTCCCCACACATCTCTGCCTCTGACTCGGAGGACCCGGATGATACCGCAGTGACTGTGAGTACAGTGTCTAAGAATCTGAAGGGCCCTAAAGCATCTAAAACGAAATCTAAGCCGACTGAGCCTACCATCTCAGATGTTTTTTCGGCTGTACAGCTATGCAACGCTGCGCTGACATCTCTCACAGATCAGGTGCAGGGGATGAGGGCCGACATATCCTTCATGCGCCATGATCTGCAGAAAGTGCGGGACCGCACTTCTGCCCTGGAGGGTAGGGTGAGTGGGCTGGAAGATACTACGTCCCCATTGCTCTCTGATGTGAAAACGGCATTACATGATATTTCTGCACACACCCTGAAAATGGATGATGTGGAGAACAGGCTGAGACGCAACAATATCCGGGCTGTCGGCATTCCGGAACGCACAGAAGGGGCTAATGCCACTGACTACATGGAATTCTGGCTCTGTGAAGTTTTTGGGAAGACCTACTTGTCCCCTTTGTTTGCTGTGGAAAGAGCTCACAGAGTTCCCTCTCGCCCGTTACCACCTGGGAACCCGCCTAGGCCCATGTTGATCCGGCTTCTGAATTACCGGGATAAAGAACGCATTCTGCGAAAGGCACGGGATATGGGGGAAATCTCTCTGGCCGGCTCGAAGATTATGCTATTTCCAGATTTTTCACAGGAGGTGCAACGTCGCAGAGCGAAATTCATGGATGTCAAGAAGCGTCTCCAACATCTCCATCTGTCATACTCCATGATCTATCCTGCAAGGCTATGTGTGATTGCTGCTGGAGAAACCCACTTTTCTAATGGAAATTCGGATTCGTTTGCATTCGTTATGTCTGTAATTCGGAATTCGGATACATCCGAATGTCCGAATTTCTGAAAATTCATCCGAATTTCGATTCGGAACGAAACGAATCGCACATGTCTAGTTCGCATCCTCCTTATCTAATTCACCATTGGTATGCGTTCTTGGCATTATAGAGGACACGGACCTCACTCAACACACGGTTCTGGCCCTTAAACGCGCATTATTCACTGCAACAAGGTTGGCAGTCCATAAATGGATATCCTCTTCCCCACCTACACTGGAGATGTGGCATGTGGAACTGGATAGGATCATTGCATATGAGCGCATTATCAACAACGGGGCACCCTGACACGGTTTCATTCCCTGTGGGATAATTGGTTGACCTACCAATTATCCATGTGATGGAATGAGACATATTTATATCTTATTTTCTAAGAAGAATTTACTCTGCACAGCAATGATTCCATTGGAGGGTTTTTCAATTCCTATAGCCCCTTTTCACCATAATTTACTGTATGTGATTATATACTTGAAATGTAATATGATTATAAAATTAGAGATCACAATTTTCCCCTGAGAGTTTGCCACCCAGGCCTGCGGCCCATTTCACAAATCTGAGCCTAGTCATAGGTCTCCCCTGTTGTTTAGCGGGTAGCTGCAGAATTATGTTTGATATAGGATGGGAGTGTGAACATTCATTACACCCTAATGGAAGAATCATATTAATGAATTTGCCAATGCTGGGTCTAACTTTAGAAAACTCATTAATAAGAATAGAAAACTGGATGGGCTAATTGGTCGATCAGCATGTCTGGATACTGCCGTACATATAATATGTCAGCAGTTTCCTCTCTTTTGCTCTATACACAATGAATAGGACTACGTCTCCATTTCACCCCCAGGTGGTTTAATCACAATTATGGAGCTAATGATTAAAAACCCTGCTGGATATTCTAGCATGCTCTCTGCTGAGCCAACCATTAAATGGCACATGGATTTACACTATTAATGAAATAAAATGTGTCGTAGCACTATACCGAAGATTAAAAATAGCAATCACTCGAGAGGCATAATTAGATAATGTTGGACTCAACTTATGACATTTCAATCATCTCTCCTTTCAAACCCCAGGTATAAAACCATTGAAGAATCTGCAGGTTCTAAGAGGCCAAAATTTAATTTAAAAACAACATGAACATCATTATGTAAGACACTCACTGTCAGATTTTTCTATCAGATGTAGCAATATGTCTTATTTTTAACCAATTTTCAAAACCAATGCCACATTTTCAGGAGGCCCTTGTGTGCCAATTACCAGGGATGATCAGGTTGTGTAGACAAGAACCTTGCTCTATATTGGGACAAGAGCTAGATTTGGACCAGGGACAGTTTTTTTTTTTTTTTTGCATCAACAGCTCTTATAAGGGAGTGTTAACTGGAACAATGTGCAAGGGGGAAGTCAAGTTGCTGTAAACCTGCTACATCTCTATAGGTCGAACTCGATAGACTTGTGTCTTTTTTCAACCTGACTAACTATGTAACTATGCTCTGTGTGAGATCGCCAATCTGATTCTCCAACATGCTGCTAGCACGGGGTATTCTATCCCACGCTGCAGCACTTAGTGTGTGAAAAAAATAGAAACCCCAGAAAGAACAGCATATTTATTACTGTATATGCAGCCTGCCCCCATTACAGAAATCAATACTAGACATGTGCGATTCATTTCGTTCCGAATCGAAATTCGGACGAATTTTCGGAAATTCAGACTTTCGGATGTATCCGAATTACGAATTACAGCTATAACGAATGTTAATGAATCCGAATTTCCGTTTCCGACATTCGGTAGCGGTAGTTCGTACGAACGTTCGTTTCGTTTTCGTTTCTTATTCGTTTCGTTCGTTGAAGAAAAACATTTTCCCCCTCGAATGTCACTTTGCTGCAAACGAACGATCGAATGAACAAAACGAATAAGAAACGAAAACGAAACGAACGTGCGAACGAACTACCGCTAACGAATTTCGTCCGAATCCGAATTCCGAATCCGAATTGACTTTCACACCCGAATGCCAAAAAACGAAATAACACAAATCCGAATTTAAAACGAAACGAAACTAAACAAATTTTTTGGCAGTGCACATGTCTAGTCAATACCAAGACTTCAGTTGGGCTTAAAGTTAGGAGTGCTGAAATGTTTCGCTGAATTAAACTGACCCTTCAGATTTTCTGACTAACATCAATCCAGCTGAATTTGGTTGGATATGTAGTAGAGAACATAACTAATGTTTTGATAAAGGATCACCTACAAGAGTATGCTAGAAAACAATGTAATAAGCAATAGCATTACTAGCTATCATAACTGCCAGCGGGAGGAATGAGGTCTTGTTTCCCTTATATAGATCTTTAGTTATCACTAGAGGGATCACCAGCAGGAGGAATGAGGTTCTGATTCTCCTATATAGATCTTTAATTATCACCCAGCGGGAGAAAGAAGGTCCTGATTCTTCTATATAGATCTTTAGTTATCACTAGAGGGATTGGCAGGAGGAAGGAGGTCCTGATTCCCCTATATAGATCTTTAGTTATCACTAGAGGCATCCCCAGCAGGAGAAATAAGATCCTGATTCCCCTATATAGATCTTTAGTTATTAATAGAGGGATCCCTGGCAGGAGGAAGGAGATCCTGATTTCCCTATATAGATCTTTAGTTATCACTAGAGGGATCCCTGGCAGGAGGAAGGAGATCCTGATTTCCCTATATAGATCTTTAGTTATCACTAGATGTATCCCTGGCAGGAGGAAGATGGTCCTGATTCCCCTATATAGATCTTTAGTTATTAATAGAGGGATCCCTGGCAGGAGGAAGGAGGTCCTGATTCCCCTATATAGATCTTTAGTTATCACTAGAGGTATCCCTGGCAGGAGGAAGGAGGTCCTGATTCCTCTATATATAAAACGAAATAACACAAATCCGAATTTAAAACGAAACGAAACTAAACAAATTTTTTGGCAGTGCACATGTCTAGTCAATACCAAGACTTCAGTTGGGCTTAAAGTTAGGAGTGCTGAAATGTTTCGCTGAATTAAACTGACCCTTCAGATTTTCTGACTAACATCAATCCAGCTGAATTTGGTTGGATATGTAGTAGAGAACATAACTAATGTTTTGATAAAGGATCACCTACAAGAGTATGCTAGAAAACAATGTAATAAGCAATAGCATTACTAGCTATCATAACTGCCAGCGGGAGGAATGAGGTCTTGTTTCCCTTATATAGATCTTTAGTTATCACTAGAGGGATCACCAGCAGGAGGAATGAGGTTCTGATTCTCCTATATAGATCTTTAATTATCACCCAGCGGGAGAAAGAAGGTCCTGATTCTTCTATATAGATCTTTAGTTATCACTAGAGGGATTGGCAGGAGGAAGGAGGTCCTGATTCCCCTATATAGATCTTTAGTTATCACTAGAGGCATCCCCAGCAGGAGAAATAAGATCCTGATTCCCCTATATAGATCTTTAGTTATTAATAGAGGGATCCCTGGCAGGAGGAAGGAGATCCTGATTTCCCTATATAGATCTTTAGTTATCACTAGAGGGATCCCTGGCAGGAGGAAGGAGATCCTGATTTCCCTATATAGATCTTTAGTTATCACTAGATGTATCCCTGGCAGGAGGAAGATGGTCCTGATTCCCCTATATAGATCTTTAGTTATTAATAGAGGGATCCCTGGCAGGAGGAAGGAGGTCCTGATTCCCCTATATAGATCTTTAGTTATCACTAGAGGTATCCCTGGCAGGAGGAAGGAGGTCCTGATTCCTCTATATAGATCTTTAGTTATCACTAGAGGGATCCCTGGCAGGAGGAAGAGGGTCCAGATCCCCCTATAGAGATCTTTAGTTATCACTAGAGGGATCCCTGGCAGGAGGAAGGAGGTCCTGATTCCTCTATATAGATGTTTAGTTATCACTAGAGGGATCCATGGCAGGAGGAAAGAGGTCCAGTTCCCACTATATAGGTCTTTAGTTTGATCTCATTTAGAATTCAGTGTCCATTCCTGGAGTCCACACTTACAAAACAAATATTGATACAGTAGAACGAGTTTAGAGGCAGCAACACGACTGGTGACATTTTTGAGGGCTATAACATAGAAGGAAAGGGGAGGACATGAATGAACTCTTTAGATATATTAAACAAGAGAAACAAACATTACTCTTGTATAGGGTTACAATATTCAGTGGGTAAATGGATAACAAAACTGGCTTAAAGACTGTATTTGGAGAGTAGTGATTAAAGACTCTGAATGGTCCAATGTTGTGAGTGGTTTACCCCTAGGTTAACTGGAATTGCTATTACTTTTCAAACTGTTTATAAACTATATAGAGCTGGGGAATAAAAGACACACAAAAAAACATTTCTGTGTCTGCAGTTGACACAAAGCTATTTGTAGATTGTAGGCTTTCACAAGCAGGGACCTCTAATCCTTTTGTATGGTATTGTACTTGTTCTGTCTTCTCTTATGTTGTGAAGTGCTACACAAACTGTTGGGCTATATAAATCCATAATAATATTAAAAGATGATGATGATAATAATAATAATAATATTAATAACTCAATGAACGCATGTCTTTTTTTTAACCTAACTGTAAGGAGACGAAATCTCATAGATGTGGCAACTTTTATGCTCCAATCTATATGCACGCTGGAGGTGACAGCCCCTCCACTCTGCAAATTTTTAGTTTATGTAAATTTCACAATAAAGGAAATGAAAAAAAAAAAAGTTAAAAAAAATTCTGACAAACAAGACGTTGGTTTTGTGTTTTCTGAATTCAAATTGGTTGTGAAGAAAAGAGCCTGACAATTTCCACCGGAGTCAAGTGTACAAGATCAAGGCAATTTAATTTCAGGAGAGAAGTGAATAGCAATGAGGAGATGTCATGGTAAAAATGAGACTATACAAATATATATATATATATATATTCATATTGTACGCCAGAAAAGACGATTATTGATTCTTTTTCTGTCGCAGAGCACAAAAAAAAGAAAATATTACTGGCATGCAATTTTCATGGACTCACCATTTGTTTATTATTACATTTAAAACTGAAGTTTAATCTGCTTATATTTCGCCTTCCCTGGTTCCTCCCCTCCTCCCCTCATCTACATACTAATGCCATTTTTAAATAAAACCTCTCTGTTTTCAATGCATACCTTATTTTAGACCCAATGACATTATCAGTGGGTCTCTGTGCTTCTCTTTGCAATCGCAGGGTGCGGTACATAGCTCCTTGAAATACTTCTAGCAGAAGAGGAATCCCATCCTCAGGGATCCCAACCTGAAAAAAGCAATTTCAGGGAGGTGCCCTTCTCATTTCAGGGAGGTGCCCTTCTCATTTCAGGGAGGTGCCCTTCTCATTTTAGGGAGGTGCCCTTCTCATTTCAGGGAGGTGCCCTTCTCATTTCAGGGAGGTGCCCCCTGAACACCCCCCATCCGCGGGTGGGAACAGAGCACCCCCTTGAAATGATGGCAGATAGACGGGAAGCAATAGCTTCTTTGCTATCTGCTGTTTTTGTTTTTTTTAGTATTCTGACAGCAGAAGCAAAAAAAAAAAAACAGTGTTTGAAGGAATAGCTAGATTGCTATTGGCTATTTCAATTTGCAATATCTAATAGCAAGCTGGCTATTGCACCCGCCCTTTGCTGCTGTCAATTTACTAGAAGAGGACCTGATGGAGAACGGGTGCAATAGCTGGTCTGCTATTGGCTATTGCAAATTGAAATAGCCAATATGAATGTAGCTATGCATTCCTATGCTGTTTTTTTCCTCTGACTGACAGCGGCCCTGATGTAAGAAAAAGGTTTACTCTACTCGGCCGAGGAGGTGCTATCTAATAGCAGGAGACTACCAGAGCATCCGGGAGAGTTAGGATGGCTGCTGGTCCCTCGCTGATTAGGGTGCAGGAATGGTAAAGTCCATGAGAGGGACAGCAACAAGACTGGTCATACAGAGTGACTTCAGTGGTCATCAGTGGTTTTATGACAAATTCATTTCAAAAGTAATTTTAAAGAATTTTAAAGCAGTAGCGATATTTAAACCAGTACATGACGATCCTGCCGTGAAGGTCCCTAGACACTTCCTATTCTAGGGTGACAACACTCTGCCTATGTGTCCCACTTGTGCCCAGGGCCATAACTTCAGATTACAGGGCCCCATAGCAAAAATCTAATGGGGACCCCCTGATTTCTCTCTGAGAAAGAGGCTTCTCTCTGAGCTGTGAGTTACAATGCCAAAGACTTCTCCTGTGCATCTGAAGGCATCTCTACACTGTAGGCTTTAGAGTCGTCAACAACAACCACTCCAACCCATAATGATACAGTACTGTATTATCTACACATGTTCTGTGTTTAATTTGCCTCAACATCCTAATGGGGGCCCTTTCCACTCCCAGGCCCCATAGCAGCTGCATGGGCTGCTATGGCTATAGTTATGCCACTGCTTGTGTACCTGCGTTGTCACCCTTTCACATGCTCTCCACATGAAGATGTCAAGTGACCATGCCAATGCATATTACACCGGCATGGTCCACTGTTTTCACCATCAGGAAACCCAACCTGAGAAATACCATGCAGCCATCTCTGCAGGGCGTGTAGACATAAAATGGCTGAACAGAGACTGCAGAAGATCAGCAGCACGGAGATTTAAGAAAAAAATAAAATAAAATGTACTTAAAAGTATAAAATGTAATTTTTTAATGATGCACAGTCTGTTTTATGATTCAACAGGATCACCAACAGGGTTATTCACAAAAGGGAGAAGAGTTTGGAGAAGGCAGGAGAAGTGAACAATCTAGGACAACATAGCTGAACTGGAAAGTGAGCTGAATTGGAGGATTTTGCCAAATCAGCGATGTTGTCCTAGATTGTTCACTTCTCCTGCCTTCTCCAAACTCTTCACCCTTTAGTGAATAACCCTGCAAATGAAAATAAAATAAAAACTCCTGAAAACCAATGCAGCCACCACATCTAAGGACTGGTAAGCTGCATTTTTATTATTACATTATTTACATTATTATTTATTTTTATTATTACATTTAGTATTACATTTGAATTTTTTGGGTTACCGCTAACAAAAACAAATGTGGTTGGTGACATTTACAAATCCTTTGGAAGAGAAGACAGTTCACGTGTCTGTATGTCAACTATGTAGCTCTTTGCCGGTATTCAGCTTTACAAATACGACTTCACGTGTTTCCTTAACGCAGTAAGTCAATGCCAGAGGAAGGTGCCCATACCTGTGTGCAGCGGCTCCACGGCCCCCAGTTGGACATCACACATTCTCCGAGGCAGGTAAGCGAGCAGTTTTGTCTTGTGGAAGGTGTTTCCAGGTGACTGCAATATGTGCTGTTTACAAAAGCATCTTCGGCACTATCTGATATATTCACACACCTACAGAAA
This sequence comes from Nanorana parkeri, assembly GCF_000935625.1. NCBI lineage: Eukaryota > Metazoa > Chordata > Amphibia > Anura > Dicroglossidae > Nanorana > Nanorana parkeri. Next base: position 309,484 of record NW_017307462.1, on the reverse strand, counting down.
GCAAAAACATAAATGTATTGTTATTTGCTGCGACGTCAACAAGACATTTGCAGAAATTGCTTTCAAATGGGTTTTAGTCCTGAGCATTATATGCACCTAAGCAAGAAGGGAAAGTGCCGTCATCCACTGAGCTATTACTGAATACATATTAAAGAAGAGAGATATTAATACATATTAACTAAATACAGCTATTAAATAAATATTAACAAAAAAGCTATTAAAAAAGAAATAATGAAAAAATACATATAAAAAAGATGGCTAATAATAAATACATTTTAACATGACAGCTGTTAATAAAAACATATTTGATGCATTAAAATGTCACATGTGTCATACAGCCAACATTTCGGGGCCCCACAGGGTCCCTTCTTCTGGGCGACATAGTGACCTATCACCCAGAAGAAGGGACCCTGCGTGGCCCGGAAACGTTGGCTGTATGACGCATGTGACAATTTAATAAAAAGTGCTTAACTTCTTGCACATATCATCGAGTGCTGGTGACTTCTATTATGGGTTGTTACCATCTTTCACCCCTCTAGATCAGCCTTTCATAACCTTTGTTTTGTATAATATTTCTTTATTGATTCTATATATAACAATACAGACATACAAGCATGTAAACATACTGTTAAAAGACTCTCCCAGGGAGAAATCCAATCAAAAACAGAAGAGAAAAATATTCATAACCCCTTCCCAAAACAACCCCCCTCCCAACTTCCTTAACCTTTCTACTTCAAAGGAACTCTTGGCATATTTTTTAGGTCTTGGGGAACCCTTGACAAAATCAAAAATTGGGGGTCTGTGAAAAAAAAAACCCTTTACATTGGTGGCCAGTGTGAAGAATGCCCCCGTCCCTTGCTGTGATGGTCACCATACTATACTTATAGAAAGCTAAAACGATAATTGGTGTTAAGCATATGGCTATGCCAAGTGTTATTATTATTATTATTATACAGGATTTATATAGCGCCAACAGTACAATATAAGGAAGACATTACAATCACAATACAATTCAAGACAAGATAGTAAGGAGGAGGGCCCTGCACATGTGGGCTTACAATCTATAAGGGAGGGGGAAGTGATACATGAGGAGGTAGCTGTGTGGGGATGAATTGTTTGAGAATGAGTTAAGTGGTTAGGTTGAGGTGGGATAGGCTTCCCTGAAGAGATGAGTCTTAAGGGATCGCCTAAAGGCAGTCAGAGCGGGAGATAGGCAGACAGGTTGGGGTAAAGAGTTCCAGAGAATGGGAGAGACTCTAGAGAAGTCCTGGAGGTGAGTATGGGAGGAGTTGATGAGGGAGCTGGAAAGCAGGTCTTGGGAAGAGCGAAGGGGACGGCTAGGGTGATACTTTGAGACGAGGTTGGAGATATAGCCGGGGATGACTTTGTAGGTGGTTGTTAATATTTTGAATTTTATTCTTTGGGCTATTTTGGATGTGGGGAAGAAAGGTGAGGTCCCAGTCAAGGATGACACCTAGTACCTTGGCATTGGGGGGAGGGTTGGATGTTGGCCAAGAAACTCTGCAGGCACCATCAAATGGGAGGTCAACCAGCCATAGCTTAACGACCCCCTAAGCAACCTCTGGAGGAACCCTAGGGTTCAATGGAGCCCTGGTTGAGAATGGCTGCTCTAGACTGTAGACTCTTTTCTCCTGCGTTTGTTGTATATGTACCAAACTGTATGTATTAGTCATCTGAAATGTTTCTACATGCTTTTATCATCTGCATGGCCCTTGTTTGTAACACTGCGCCACTGGAAACGACGGCACTATAAATATCTATAACAACAACAGTTTTAGTGAATATGATATAATAACCTGGGAGATAATACTGTGAATAACCTGGACCATGAGATATCCTCGTATTACTGTCAGATCTACTAAGCACACAATCACTTTTTTAATTTGCAGGTCTTTTGTACATAGTTACATAGTTACATAGTATTTGAGGTTGAATAAAGACATATGTCCATCAAGTCCAACCTATTGTGTGTGTGTGTGTGTAAAGATCCCCGTGTCATCTCGTTTTTAGGAGTACTTGTACCCCTGTATATTACCGTTTCTCAGGAAATCGTCCAAAAGATTCTTGAACGATTCCACACTATTAGTTTAAATCACTGCTTGTGGCAACGAGTTCCAGACCCTAACCGCGCGAACTGAGAAGAACCCCCGGGAACATAAAAGGGAAAGGTACCTCAAACAATGTAATGAAATGACTCCAGTCTGTAATCTCATGGCTGGGAGGGATTGTATTACCGAGAGATTAAAGGTTCTTGTATACCTGCAGTCCATTGCGATGATAAATGAGGGTATGCAGACTACACAACCAAAACACAGCGTCATACCCGTAGGATGGAATGACAAGCGCGCCATGAATGCATCGATGTTTCATTTGATAAAATGCCCTTTTGCTCTATTGCCTCCATTAACATCACATGCATTTTCTTAGTCCATATATCATGTCCATGCTAAAAGCCGGATGTATTCATGTCAGTGGACAGCAGACAAATTTCCCATGTAAATATAAGGTGGCGATATATATAATGGGCGGTGTCTCCTAACCCGGGCCATGCTGAATGTTAAATAGGTTTGTACCTTAAATTTCCAACCTTGCAGCTGTCTGTCAGCAATATTACCCAACACAGACAGCTTGGAATCATTTTTGTGTTTTAGGACATGGCGCTTCATACATCAAGTTCATGGTACCGTGGAAAAATTGCTTATGGATTTCCATATAAATAAGATTCCTTCTTTTTCATATATTGAAAATCAGCTGATGTCGTTTTTGGCGCGGAGGCATTTACTACGTCATTTAATACACAATCGCTCACATTGAAGGGAAAGTACAGGGACTTGTGGTTTTATATACTCCTTCTTTTCTTAATATATTATTATCAGGACAACAAGATAACATTTCATTTTTTAAAAATATTTTTCATGTATGGGAAAATATTAATAACTGTGTATAAGATTGTTGCATTTTAATTTTTTAGTTGTCAGGTTGAGTTATTAGCTCTACTTCACAAGTTTCCCAGGCTATCATTATGATTCTGAGGAAGGGGGCTTGCCCCTGAAACGCATCAATCTTGGCTGACTGCGGTCGGTGGACGGTGATGTGACCGGATACTACCGTGTTACATAGTCGGGGGGATACCATGTTGGGTCAACAGACAGTGTGGCCTCTCGTTTGTTGTTAAAGCCTGATGAAAACGTTTGTTTGTGAGTACTTTTATCCCTTGTTTTATTTATTGTAATAAACGATTTTACACACGGAGGTGGCGCTCTGTTCCCTTTTGTTTTCTATGTTCATGGTGGAAGCCCCAGAGCCTTGGATGAGCAGCCCCTCAAGTCTGTGTAAAAAAACTGTGATAAACTGTTGAAAACTTTGAGTGAGCAACAGCAAGTGGATTGTCCAGCTGGCAGCCATTAGCGCCAAGAGCTAAAGAAAACTTTTTGTCTATCCTTATCTGTTTGCAGAGGTCAGTAGCTCATGCAGACAGGGCTAGTGACTCCTTCTCCCTCCTTGCCTGCCTGTTCTAAGTACTTCTGTTTCAATCATAGAGACACGGTCTGAAAGCAAGCAGCTTCTGCTGTGTCCTCCTGTTTAGGAAACCCATAATTCTCTGTGATTCCTTTGTCTTTTGCAAAACAGAAATTTGACACGAATAAGCAAATGTTCAGGGTTATTCACAAAAGGGTGAAGTTTGGAGAAGTGAACAATCTAGGACAACATAGCTGAACCGGAAAGTGAGCAGAATTTTTCCAAATCATCTATTTTGGCCTAGATTGTTCACTTCACCCGCCTTCTCCAAACTCTTCACCCTTTTCTGGTTGTAAACTCTCACATTCAATATATGTATTTTTTGCTTGTGATTCACTATAGTGCTTGCAGCTTTCACTGGGCTGTATTGGCGCCACAATATTGATGGGGTCAAAGATATAAACATAATGTTAAAATCATTATAATTTAAAAAATGATCAAATTGATCCGAAACCATTACAATTTCATACATATAAAGCAACAAATAACCTCAAGTGGCCTGGGGCCTTTTGTGGAATAGGTCTATGTGCCACACGGGGTCATCAAGAAAGATGGATGGAGCTTCATCAAAACGTTGAGAATAAAATGTTGATGCTTTGACTTATTCCGCTTCAATACCTGTGAGTACCTCTATATCTTTATTGCATTTGTATTTCTCTTTCATATACAATGAGGTTGTACATACATAGAGAGGCATATAAATGTGATGGAAAAGAAAAGATTATATAATCAATAGTTGAAATATTGCAAGCTCAACTCTACATGTCCTCTGATCTATAAAGCTCAACTCAGTATTTATAGATTACCTTTTACATATTGACAAATGCTTTGTCAATGAGTCTAAACTGATCCTCTCTTTCTGTAGACAAGAGAAAAGAAAGGGGTCCCCAAATATCAACTTTCGTAATCAAATTCGTACAAAGTGCGATATGTCACGGTGCTATCCATCTTAAATGGCATGCCAAGCACTTAAAAGCACATCTGAACATGCGTGTGTTTCAGTGCACCACAACAAGCAGATGGGTACTGCATGGTGTCCTGCGTTGAAGAAGAAAGGTTCATGTCCAGTTTTTGGAGTGTTGTTGTGTGTTGGCAGCCCAGTGACCCTAAAGCTTGATATACACGGAGCGCATTTCAGCTGAATCTTGATGAATTGGATGAAATTGCCTCAGTGGGTGGCCCTGTCATGCAGCTCCTGTCCAACATCCTTCCATTGAAAAGTTGAAGGCATCTAGGTGGAAAATTTCCAGCCGAACAGCCCCTGTGTCCAATCAGATGGAGGCACTGTTTAGCAATTTTGCCAAGATACAATAGCTGCTAGACATGTGCGATTCGTTTCGATCCGAATCAAAATTCGTACAAATTTTCTGAAATTCAAACATTTGGACACATCCGAATTCCCGAATCACAATGCCTCCAAATGTGTCTGAATTTCCGTTTCCAAGTTTTGGATCCCGTTCCGTTTTCGTTCAAAAACAAAACTGAATCAGACATGTGACTTTTCTGGCCAATCAGATGTGTTTTTCGGCTTAATGCATCTGAATGGGTCTGAATACGCATTTTCATTATGGCAATATGGGAGCCATATATATATACATATAATACTAAACCTGAGTCTCCTACACCCGAATTGCATCCAGGATCCGAATTTCCGAACTGCATTCGGGAGCTCCTGAATGCCATTCAGGTCTGGGAGCCTCAGATTTAGTAATATATGTATATGGCTCCCAGACCCAAATGGCATTCAGGAACTCCCAAATGCAATTTGGAAATTCGGATCCTGAATGCCATTCGAGTCTAGGAGATTCAGCTTTAGTAATACAGTATGTGTACAGTCAGGGCAGCCATCAGAAATTTTAGGGCCCCTTACACGGCTTTAGGCCCCCCACGCCGCTGGACACAGGGCTTAGTGGTGTGCTGGACGCAGGGCTTAGTGACGTGCTGGACACAGGACCCACTTGAGAGTGACCCTGCAGAGCCCACCATAGATGCTGCACAGCCCATCTGAGACTGTCTATGGTGGGCTCTGAAGGGGTCTCAGGTGGGCTGGTCAGGGCTGCATCCCTCCCTCGTTTCCTACCTTCCTAGCTTCTCTTACCTGCACACGTGGCCTCGTCTGCCGCCGGACCGGCCAGAAGTGACGTCACTTCCGGCCAGTCTGACATCAGGCGAGCAGCGTCGCTGATGGGGCCCTAGCTTGTCTCAAAGCCACTGAAGCTGCAATGCTGGGGCCCTGCGCTGCTAGGGCCAGGCCTCCGCCTCCTCGCCCTTCACCGTTGGCCGATAGTCATGTAAGGGACCCGGGCGGGCCCCCCAGGCTGCCCGGGCCCCTTACATGAGTATCTGCCGTACCCCCCTGATGGCTGCCCTGTGTACAGTATATGGCTCCCAGACCCGAATGGCATTCAGGATCCAAAGTTCCGAATATCATAGCAATGAAATTCGAAAATCCAGATACCATTCGGGTCTAGGAGATTCAGCTTTAGTATTCATATCTGTATATGGTTTTCTCTGCTGGTAGTCATAACGAATATTCGTTCGTAAACTTATTCTAAACTAACGAAAATTCAGATTTCATCTGAATCCGAAACCCCGAACCGAATTGAATTTCGGACCCGAATCCCGAAAAAAACTAACTGAATTTTTCTGCAGGTTACATGTCTAATAGCTTTTTTTCCCAGACTCCACATAGCTGCAAACAGTCTACAAATCGTGGTAATTGCAGAGCGTGCCGAACTGTATTTCCATTCATTACTATGTAAGCTTACCTGCCCTGTCAACACATTGGCACGGGCAGCTTGGTAAAATAAGAAAACACTACCGAGTTCAGGTACAGGGCAATCGTTATGCACAGAAAGGTGGATTTTACTCATTAGGCATTTGTTTCTGTCTACACGGCTCTCCATGTGTGCAAGTCTTGGATTTGATTCTGCCAGCTCTGCAGACACTGGCAGATAATAGCCATTCATTCTCTGATCATTCGCTATATTCCTCAGGGACCGTTACACCATTGCATTGCGATAAACACGCAGTGGTGCATGCGCTCATTTTCTTTACTGCCAATACTGCAGTAGCGCACATTGCACTGCACTACAGCGCATGGCTACCGGGAGGTGCATTGGGGTGTCACTCAAATAAATGGCAATGCAATGTAGCAGTGCAGGGTAACGCACGCTAGGGGGGCTATATGATAGCATGCGCTAAATGCACGAATATCATTCCCCAATAGGGTTGCCACCTTTTCTTCAAGCGAAACCCGAACACTCAAGCGATGCGCAGACATTTTTTGGAGGGAATGAGTCGCGGCTTATTCATATGTAAATATCACAGTTGAGACTATTTTCAGTGGGGGGCCAGTAGCCTCTATCTTAATTTTGGTTGCCTCTGTCTGCCTGATATCTAGTGTCCGGGTTTCTGCGGCCATGAAACCCGAACACAGCATTCAAAACCCGAACTGTCCGGGTGAATCCTGGACAGGTGGCAACCCTATGCACAACAAACATTGAATAGTGAATATCATCTGACGCAATGCTGTGGTGTTAAAGGGCCCTTCCAGTTGTACATTTGCTTACTTACAGTAAGCCTGTGCCAGTAAATGAGGAAGAGGCGAATGTTCTTGAATTTGCTCCATGTTTAAATGGGTGACTGTGTATCACAAAATAATAGGGGAAGAAAGTGTCACACTTAGACCAGCCTGGACACCGTAAACTGGAATGGATCAGAGAACATGCAGCTTGTAATGTGATAGAATTATTTTATGATTTTCCTATCAAATTAAAGAACTATGAAATAGAATTTACAGAGCAGCTGTTTAGCTGAACACAGAGATGTATTTAGAATTCAATAGGGATGGGGGGAGCGGGTGTTGGCAGGGCCAGTGCTGCCACTAGGCAAACTAGGCAGCAGCCTAGGGCGCACTGCTGCCTAGGGTGTAGCCTTGACCACT
>NW_017307462.1:285006-301700 GCF_000935625.1 Nanorana parkeri | reverse complement strand
GGGGGGTTTCACGTTACCTATGCCCTGTCCAGCTCACTGATGTCATTGGTTGACAGGAACTGGGCAGGACACCAGCCAGAGCACCTGGCAACCAATGGTATCAGTAAGCTTGGAGCGGTGCCGGCCAGAGCATCACAGGTTGCTTAGAGCTCTTAGCTCTTGGCTGGAAAGAGCCAATGTGACCCAATGAGATGCCGCCTGAGGCAACCACCTCAGGCTGCCTCATTATAGGGACATCCCCTGCCCTTTGCTGTATCTATAATGTAGCAGTGTTGTCACCCTAAGTCAAAACTAGAGAACAATATCCCATTATCATCCCCATAACATGGGGAGGGGGTGTTTTGTAGTCCCTAGGGAGAAAAGGTAACAGTAAGTACCTGAATGTGACCTGGTGTCAGCTTTTTGCAGTCCTTATACAGCACGGCTGGAGCGTGAGATGAAAAAGCAGCACAACGAGTCGTGTGCTGACAAGAAGTGTGCAGATAGGAAGAGAAAGCAGAGTGACAGAGAGATAAGCCCATCACTATGCTGCTTCTCCTTTCACTGTCCAGTCACAGGCTGGGGGTGGGTCCAGTATGACCTGGGCTCAGCTGAAGTTGGTTCAGTGATGTTGGCCATCAGACTGAGGACATCTATTGGGGGGAGTCTTTGAACTGAAGCTGAATGTTGCCGCAAAATCTGCATTTAATGTAAATCTATTGGGCTAGCCAATGTTATCTTGGTATTTTTGGCTGGGGTTCTGCTTTAAATCTAGATACGGCCTGGCAATAAGCATTTCCTAGGAGAGGCCAGCTACCTAGTACAGGCTTCCTTTAACTAATAGGACTACCTCTGCTGCACCCACATCCGTGCCGCTCGCTGTTAGCGTCCAGACCAGAAACTCTGTAGTCAGTTGGCAGCAGGGGAACAATGTTGCAGAAGAAAGTTGTGAAGTCTTTGCTGAAGGTCTGACACTGCAGCAAGCGGCTCACACATGATGTATTGTTCAGTCAGCGGAGATGAACTGCTTCCTTCACTCACCGCACTCTTCTGATTTGTATTCCAAGGCCGCAGCCGGCGGTCTTCCCCTCGCTGTGCAGCTTGCAGGCGGACCACGGCTCAGACACCCACAAGTACTGATTGCATTCGGTATAACAGGGGACTACTTCGTACACCTGTCAGGAGACACAAAAGGAGATCTGCATAAATCAGTCTCATCAGAGTAAATGGTTGTCGCACAAAAAAAAAACCCGACACGCCCGCTGGAAATATGGCTTATGTGTTCATCTCTGTGCTGAATACAATAAAAATATAAACGGTGCACAAAGCTGCAAGGAACATCTCTAGTGTTAGTCAGTTACCTGTAATATGTGCCCTTATACACATAGGTTGCCTTGAAGGGGTGACAATGGTCTAAAATTGAAGTAAAATTAAATTTTTAAGCTATGGATAGAGTAAGTGTGTGTGTGTGTGTGGGGGGGTGGGGGGGGGGTTATAACCCCTCAGCTTTTCTTTGCCATCAGTGTCCCATTGGGGATATGTCCCTTAACTTCCTGTCTGATAGCCACAATAGGAAGTGAGAGGAAACCTCTCCAAGGTGAGGGAAATATATGGTGGTCCTCAGAACTAGTGTCCCCATTGGAATATTTCCCATCTATTCCTGTTCTGGTGACAACCCAAAATGTGGGATTTTCTTTTACTTTCAATGATAACGGTCACCAGGACAAATGGAGAGGGTGAATCTTTCTAAAGGGGACACAGGCAGCAATAAAAACCCGACGGCGTTCTAATTCCCGTCCAGTCTATCCAAAAAAAAAAGGTTTTGGCTTCAGTTACACTTCACGTCATTGCTTCTGGGCAAGTCATCCTAGCCCACAAGCCAGCTGGGCAAGGAGGACTTAGTTGTTGAATGATTGTTCTGATAATGTTAAGTGCGATTTTGCACTGCGGGGGAGGTGGAGGCACTGCGGGGGCTGGCCGGTCTCGGAGGGAAACAACAGTGTTTGGCCAGGTAAGTCCGTCCCAGATGTTGTTCTATGATCTAGAGCTAGAATTAAAGAGCCACAACATCATCAAGATGCCCAATACGTTTTGGGGCTGAGACAAGCCCCTTCCTCAGGGCTTTTAGGCTGGATTCACACCTGAGCGGGTTTTTTATGCTCGTTTTTCCGCTTCTTTTTTTTCCCGCATTTTTTTTGCATTTTTTCGTTCAATGAAACACGCGTTTCACTGGCGGTGTAATTTTTTTCCCCCTTTATTTTCTATATTTAAAAAAATAAAAAAAATTTAAATTTCACTTTTAAACTTCCCGCCGGCTCCGCCCCCCTGCGATGCGGCTGCTCGCAAGGGACGGAACCCGGAAGTCGGCAGCCGCCGAAGACACAGTGGGGATCGCGGACAGGGTAAGACCTGTACGCTGTATTCCCGTGTGTGGCTCGGGGTTACTGCTTTGTTAACCCCGATCCCCAATCGGGTGCTCGCAAGGGACGGAACCCGGAAGTCGGCAGCCGCCGAAGACACAGTGGGGATCGCGGACAGGGTAAGACCTGTACGCTGTATTCCCGTGTGTGGCTCGGGGTTACTGCTTTGTTAACCCCGATCCACACTCGGGAATACCAATGGAAATGCGTGGCAAAACGCCCCAAAGAAGCTCCTGTACTTCTTTGGGCGTGGGGCTTTTTGCAGCGCGTTCCTACACGCTGTAAAACGCCCAGGTGGGAACCAAGCCCATAGGCAATCATTGGTTTTCACATGTTGAGCGTTTTACAGCGTGTAGGAACGTGCTGTAAAACGCTCAGGTGTGAACCAGGCCTAAAAGTGACGCTAAACTCAGGAGTTAAATCTTAGAAATTAATTCAAGTACTTTAACTACTGTATTAATAAAATGTATCTTATTTGTGTATCACTCGGCTGTAGATACTCAAACCATCTCTGAACTGGTGCTGACACTGTCCTTCCTTCTGGAGGGGGGCTATAGTCCCCGTGTGTGCTGAAAAGTAGTCACTGCTCCAAGCTCATTTCCATGAAGGACTACAATCTCAGGTTTGGTTTACTAATTTGTATTGAGATTGCAGTCAATCACTGGAGCGAGATTGGAGCCTTGGCTAGTTTACAACACACGCAGGGACCATAGGGAACAAAAGTAGCCACCCTCCGGAGAAGGGAGAGAACAGAGTATGTAGACTTGGAAATGAACAGATTCTTTAATATAAAATATGGTTTGTCATTTGGAACAAAGGCGCGTTAGCAGCTGGTTGTAGCAGCCGCGTTCTATGATTGGTAACTAGCACCATGGTACTAGAAGAGTAATGTAATACTTTTGCCATCGATCTGTAGGCAAGCTGCATCATGTGCTCCGTTTTATATATGTCAGTACCTATGTGTGAAATACCTCCAGGCAGAATGTTCAAGTATTGCTTATATTACCACACATACAAAGTTCAAGAAAACTGCTGCCTGGGGAATTGATCTGCAATCACTCTAAAGATCGAGTGCAGGAAGAAAGGAAGAGAACTGGGAGGTTTATTAGATAAATATTAGATAAAACTCAATACAGAGGTCAAACTGTATTAACTGCTCATGGCAGACTGATCACTGTATTGTGTTTTATCTATAACATTTTTCTGGTTCTCCTTCTTACCTCCTAGACTTGATCTTGATATGTACCTCTGTTACAAAGCCCAATCATAGTGTCCCACTCGCCCTTATGGATCGTCAGTTCCCATTATGCCTGATTACCCCGACCATTACAAAGCCAGGTATGGTGTCACACTTTCCCTGATGGATTCTCATTCCCAGTTTTTCTCAACTTCCACAGCCATTGCAAAGCCATATAATGATGCCACATTTTCATTGTTACATAGTTACATAGTATTTGAGGTTGAATAAAGACGCAGGTCCATCAAGTTCAACCTATTGCATATATACATGTGAGTCTGCATGTGTATGCGTGTGTACGAGTCCATGTGTGAGCTTGTTTTTAAGTGTACCTGCACCCCTGTATGTTACGGTCTCTGAGGAAATTGCCCAAATGCTTTTTAAATGATTCAACACTCTCTGCTGAAACCACTGCTTGCGGCAGCAAGTTCCAGACCCTAACTGCTCTAACTGAGAAGAAGCCCCTACGCCCCTTGTGCTTAAATCTTTTCTCCACCAGTTTTAGGTGGTGGCCTCGTGTCTTTGTTATGGGGTTTACCGTGAAAAGTTTATTGCTGATGTTGCTATCACCATTGAACATCTTGTACATTAAAATCATGTCCCTCCTTAATCTCCTCACTTCCAGCGTGAACATGTTTAAATTTAGTAACCTTGTCTCTGACCCTCCATACCCCTAATTAGTTTGGTTGCCCTTCTCTGGACTCTTTCCAGCTTGAGGACATCCTTTCTGTGGATTGGTGACAAAAACTGGACCGCATACTCCACTTTCACCTACGCATTTTCAATAATGCACCATAAACAACTTACTGGGGAGTCTAGCTGCAAAGAGAGTGGCAACACTGTTATATCCTTTAAGTGTAAGAAAATATTGTCAATAAAAACTCACCATTGGAACGAGGGATGCAAGAAAATGGCGGGTGATTCAACTCATCAGTGATCGCCCCAAAAACAAAATAATCAGCTACATAAGGAGTTAACCTTTAGTCAAGGCAAGTGGACACCACAAAGGCTATGATGAACGTATACCACTGGGTGGAAACCACATATCAGGAAATGTTGTTTTACAAAGTAAATAATCAAATTTGCTAAGCGGAAAAGTATTTTCAAATCCTTAACCATATTTCTATCTCGCCTCAATGGAGGTAAGCCTGATAGATTTGTTCAATATGTCACACTGGATGAATCCTTCAGATGTTTACTGAGTGAAAACTTTCCCTCTGCACCCAACAGGATGTTGATTTACAATCTAATCATGAACACAAAGGAACTTCAATTGTCAGTCTAAAACATCCTGTAAGGGATTCAGAAAGGCAATCAGGTTGTATTTCACTTGATGGAAACCCGTGACAAGTGATGGTTTTCCAAGACAAAACAAATAATTCCTAGTAGATGTTAAACGCCTGGAAAGCTGGAATCGAATAGGACATTTACATATTTCACATTTCTGATCCATCTAGTGTGTGAAATCTGTTTGTGATAGTTGGATGTTTTGCTCTTGCCTCTAGATGTGAGCTCTTTGAAGCTCTCGCAGCATTAACAACCATCTTTAACACTTCAACATCAATTAAAATGCACTTCAGCCCACTTTGTATTGCAGACAGGAGTCGGACCCCCAGATCTGACTTCCCAACTAATACAATTCAAAATGGTTAAGAGTTGTGTTCTCTTCACCCCCCACACCTCCAATGGGGTGACAACCATCAATAATAGAATCAATGCAGATGCCTAAGTTTCACATCTCAAGATGACCATACCACCATTGTGCTTGAACCCCCTGGTTCTTAACTGGTGGGTCGTGACCCCGTGTTCAGTGGGTCACCGCATGCCTTCCACTTTTCTAGGTGAGAGGCTCCTCAGCCTCCCCCTGGGGCAGCACTGTCAGTTCTCACACCAAGCAGCCATTCAAAATATGCTGCCTGGTTCCAAGTGTCAGCTTGAGGTGGGGTGGGCCGGGGCTGTGGCCGCAAGGCAGCTCCGCAGGGCACGCAAGGAACTGTACAGGTACAAGCAATGCACATATGGATGGAACTCCATCACAGCACAGCAGCCCACACTGGACCCCAGGTTGAGAATTCCTACAGTTCTTGTAAGATATGGAGACTGGATGGAGCTTTAAAAAAGAACACAAATTGATTTTTTGTGTGTATGTGAGAATGTCTGTGTGTGAGATTATGTCTGTTGTTGTGTGTGTCTGTCAGTGTTTTTTTAGGGCCCATTCACACTAGTACAGTGCCTTAATTGCACAGTCCCGTGCAATTAACACACCTTACCACGCAATCGTACCTACCACGCATTTTGGTGTGGGATGTCTGTTGCATTGCCATTAATTTGAATGGCACCCCAAACGCACCTCCCACCCACAGTTCGATCGGCCCGCACCGGAACGCACAGTACCACAATGCGGTGCGACTTGGGTCACGACTTAATGACCAAGGACAAATGTGGGTCCTGAGGTTACACAGGTTGAGAACCACTGCTTTAACAATACCTGTGGATTGACCGAAATTAGAGCCGTGGGTGGCCTTGCCACCACCACTTGGCTTGACAAACCTAGAATGAGAAGTCAAAAGACCTGAGCGGAAAAAAGTTGGCCAAATAGTGCCTGCAGTCAATCCATTCCAGTCAGTGTTCGGGTATTCAGACTGTTGTTAGTCCTGGCCTTCAGGATATGATACCAGGAATGAAGAATTGACCATTGATGCTGTTTATTATGGATGGGGGAATTGAGTGATCTTCGATTGCTGCTGAGCTGAGTTTAAAGAACTCTTTACGTGCACGACCAGCTTTAGTTGTTTAAAATAAGGGTCAGGATTTTGGTTACTGGCTTTCCCTGTCCAACTACTTTAACGATCAAAAAATCAATACAATTCAAGTCATCATCTCATTTCACCAAACTACCTCCCCGTAGCCAACCTCATGTAACTGCTATTCTTTTCTCTGTTCTTCGAGCCCCAGAACTGTAGACAAAGTCACCTTTGTCCTGTCATCATCTCTCTCCGCTATCTCTCTGCTTATACAAGTAACCATCTCATCTACTGCAAACACACTCCATCTTCTAATATAGCAACAGCACTGACGGTTCAATCTCTTCAAAAGACCCTGATGCCTGACCGTTCATTTCAAGAGCAATCTTCCCAAAAGATTGTACAGTGTGTGCATTTAGCGTACTTTATACATGTTATTTACCTGTCCAAAAGCCCTGAGACTTCTTCTGGGCACCACCATTGTATATGTTGTGTCAGCAGCCACAAAAGATTTAGAAATGTGATTCCAATGACACTGCATAGTATTCCTCTTAGCTCCTACATAAAAGGTTATGTAGGAAGGCGAGAGGAAGGGCGAAGAAACTGGGCCAGAACAGACGGTAATCAGACACTCCCGGAAGAGGATAGGGCTACGATGTGCAAGGAGGAAGGGGGGGGGGGGGGCTAGGGAATTTACTCTTCCTGGAGTAGTTGCTGGCAGTGGGGGAATTGTCACCATAGCGAGCCAGACGGCTGCTATGGGGCCCAAGGGCACCCAGTCAAGACGAGGAACAAAGGGGTCTCCCTGATGCCTTGCGGGCCACCTGGCATGTTCCTCTTCGCAGCCGCAGTGACAGCCAGCAGCTGTGGTGGAGGAGGCTGGGGCCCGGTGTTCTATCGAAGACTTTGACTTGTCGAGTTCTCCGACTGGTGACATCACATCCGGTGACTGCCAGTCAGAGATTTAAACCATATAGAGCTACTGCGCTTGCTCCATGTAATTCTTGTCAGTCACCGCTCCCCACAGGGATTCCCCCCTTCCCCGCTCTGATCCTCCAGCGCTGAGTGGAGGAATGGACAGGGGGAGGGTACAGCTGGCTCTGCCTTTCGATAGGCAGAGCCAGCTGTCATTCACGCAGCTGGGTGGATTTTGACAGCATTGTCGGGATCCATACCAGTTGCGGCGGTCTCAGTATGCCGCTGCAGCTCGCGATATACTGAGCTTTGGGTCCCGGGAGGACGCTAGTTTATGTCCTCCCGTGACCTTTAAGAGAACTATGGGGAAAAGACTTAACCTCATAGTTCTCCTTTAACTGAGGATTACACAGGAGAGCATTTGCATTGAAATCTATTGGGGCAAAAACTGCCCAAAGAAGCTCATGTATCTTTTCGGGCATTTGGCTTTTTCCTGCTGGTGTTTTTCTGCTCAGATGTGAACCAGGACCATTGAAAATCATGGGATTTCTTGTGTTGGGCATTTAAATGCATTTTTCAAACTGCTCAAAAACTCCTAGGTGTGAACCAGGGCTTACTACATGTTGATTGTGCTTTATACTTCCTGTGTCAGTGCAAGTCCCCCCCCCCCCTGCCAAATTTCCCCCCAGATGGCGGGGCGGCAGGGTTGGTTTTCATATTGTTAAATTTGTAATTTTTTTAACTTTTTTATCAGAACGAACGGCGGCTTCCCCACTCTACATTTAAATGTAAAAAACAACTACCCACCCGGTGCCCAGAACAGCATGTCCCGGGCGTGTGGAGATAGGAATTCCACACCCCTGCTGCCCCTCTACTCCCTGTTCCCCCGAGGCCGGGCCTCAGTTGGCCTCGTGGGAAATCCAGCCCTGCTTCTGCATATGACTTATCCTGCAATCTCAGCAGTCGACTGCGGTGATGTTAAATGCACGGCCTGGCAAACAGATGGCCACTAATGGAAGAATCTATTAATCTATTTATGAAATCGAATCAGTAAAATATGGAGCAGTTATCCTATAAAATATGTAAGTGACATGGAAAGTCACTGCTGGGTATACTTTATGATAATCATTTAAAATATGTACTTGTTGCGGAACTGAGTAGTTTCCCTATGATTATTCTGAATATGAAATTTGCAGAGTTCCATAAATATATGTTAAACTCCACAATTGTAGTGATTTCATCCCCAAGGTCACTGAGCGTACAAGTGAAATCTACCTACTCAAATCTCGGAATACATCCGTCTCTGCGCTACAACCTCCATCATTAAGCTTCTGAAGTGATGTACTTTTCCTGTGACATTTTCATTGCAGTTCAATAGAGACGGGCTCTCTAGACTTGTCTGTACTGAGATACTTCAAAGATTGGCATTTCAAGATCAACTTTTCAACTTAAGTTCAATGCTCGGGCTCGCCCGCACAGAAACTGGTTCTCATGTCTCATTGAAGACACATTCACATCATCTACAAGTGAAATAGGTCTGTTCAAGTTTAATGACAATCAAAGGAGACAAAAGAAGTGCTCAGCTCTATTATCAAACAGATGAGATTGTTGGACTGTGAAGACGTATTTCCATTTCTTTAAAATAAAAACCCACTCAAAAACAATTTATTTTTGGGTAAAGAGCTGTAAAATGACTTTGTATGCAAAAGATTACTCACTTCGGCGGCCACACTATGGAGATCAGTTGCCTTAAAGGACACCGTTAGTGAAGGTATGTAATCTTCCTTTACTTAAAGTGACACCATCTTATTTGTGTATCACTTGGCTGTAGATCCTCAAACAATCTGGGAATTGGTGCTGGCACTCTCCTTCCTTCTGGAGGGGGGCTACTTTTGTTCTCCATGGTTCCTGTGTGTGTTGTAAAGTAGTCACCGCTCCAAGCTCGCTCCCGTGATGGACTACAATCTCAGATTTAGTTTAATATTTTGTATCTAGATTGTAGTCCATTACGGGGGTGAGCTTGGAGCGGTGACTACTCTACAACACACAAAACGAACATGGGGAACAAAAGTAGCCCCCCTCCAGAAGGAAGGACAGTGTCAGCACCAAATCAGAGATGATTTGAGGATCTACAGCCGAGTGATACACAAATAAGATACATTTTTGTTATTAGTTAAGGTACTTGAATGTATTTTTAAGGTTTAACGTCTGAGTTTAGTGTCACTTTAAGTGTTGGCACCTACCCTATGCTTTATGGGTGTAGACTGCTCCCAACTAACCACCCCACCTTTTTAATATATATTTAAGGGAGAGACTGTATACACTACACCAGTTCCTGCTTTGTGTCTCCACCTACTGCAGGCAGTGCTGACTTGATGATGTCAGCGCTGCCTTAATAGAAGTTCAGAGGGTCCGGTCATTCAGCTCATAGAAGGGAGATCTTGCTGGTAGTTACAAAATCGGGATATTGCCTCAGCAGAAAGGTCGCATTTTTTATGAATGCTATGCATCAAAGAACCTTCTAAGCATGAATTGAAGGATGGATGTGTGACAGGTTTGCCACGAAGTAACTAATAATGATACTATATTGTGCTCAAAGTCCAGTTTAAAGTATAGGCCCCAAGACTGTTTTTAAGGTATCTTTTGCAGTTACAGAGAACATTTAGAAATATTTATTTTGTGCCCAAACAGTACACTGAAAGGTTCACTTTTCGTCTTGAATTCCTACGGAAATATAGAAGTCCTCTCTTGGTCTAAGAGTGTGCCTAGGAGTTTCTGTGTCATCAGCCTCAAAGTTGTATATCTGTAGTGTGACATCTCTTGAGGAGATTTGGTGTGAAATTTGGTAATGTCACTACCATGTTGCCCACTGTTCAGCTTGCAGGAGGCTCTGACATGAGGAAGCAAAGCCCTGTCTCTATCAAGATGGCTTCCCCCACACAGAACCTTGGAGCACACGACATGTTAAGTCAGTAATGGGGAAAGATCAGCTGCAGGGAGACCACAGCCAATACTGGCAACTGGTTATTTGCCCTCTGCCCGTCTATGAAATTTGATAATGTCACTACTGTGTTGCCCACTGTTCAGCTTGCTGGAGGCTCTGACATGAGGAAGCAAAGCACTGCCTCTACCAAGATGGCCACCTCCACATGGAACCTTGCAGAACAAGGCATGGTAAGTCAGTAATGGGGAAAGGTCAGCTCTAGGGAGACCACGGAGCCTTCAGAGTCCAGTTCCTCTTCAAAAAACCTGAGCTGGTTTCAATTTCAGCAGAAATGCACAAAAATCATACATTCCTCTTGCTTGCGGAAATTAACTAATACGATGTCTGTGGAGCTGCTAATCTATAAAAAGAAAGATAAAATGCAGAGATGACAAACTCTCACTCTCTACCGAGCACCATCCTGGCAAGAAATAAAGACTTTCATCAATCACAATTATGACACAACTGTCTATAATTCCTTAAATGACAGGATCTCAGCAAATCCATTATTTTTGCTGGATACCGTGAATCACTCATTTTCCTGCTGCCTGGGCAATATTCCCTCCAGTGTAATTATCGAAAGACAAATCTATTTAGTGAAATAATTTCCTCTAAATTCTCCCCGTGTTAGGTGCTTAAAACCTCCTTATGGAGCTCTTTTACAAACATATTAGCCATTTGAATTTTTTATTTCAATGTTTCCAATTCAATATCATGTTTCTCACTTATTCAATTTTTACTCAAGCTTTCTGCATTTTTTTAATAGCATTCATTTCCAATGTACTAGGGAAAAGCAAAAATAAAGGCAAAATACATTTAACATCTTAAATAGAAATAACTGTGAGCACTTAAACATATCACTTTTCCAGATAGTCCCTATGCAAGATGATGCACTTGTATCATTTAACTAGCTTCTGTAGTCCTGCATAAAAGAAGATGTTTGGCTGCTGCTGAAGCCAGGTCTGCACCACTTCCTTTACTTCATCATTTTCGGTGAACCTGCAACCACGGAGCACCACCTTCAGTGGATTGAACATGTGATAATCGCTCAGCGTTAGATCCAGGCTGTCGTTGTGGTCTTGTGTGTGCGATGTCGATGGGCGACCAGAACAAGCTTCATCGGTTACACCTTTTCGTCTCACTTTTAAACCTTTCTGCCTACTCATAAACCTTTCATTGAAAGGTTTATGAGAAACTCCTCTCTCATCCAGCAGGTGAAGGAGCGGCACAGGCAAGCAGGTGAGTGCTTGACCTCCCTACTATGTCCTCCATTGTTATACTGCCAGTTGGAGCATCGCAAGTGTGTCATAAGCCTTATCATTCAGATTCCTTTAACAAAGGTGTACAACATGTTTCATTTTTGGGTGCTTCCAATATTGACTTCCATTCGAACTCTTGGCAATCAATCACATGATATCTCAGATTCTCAAAGAAAGTCGATACTGAAAGACTTCCATCTGTCAGACGTGGTGATCAAAGGTCTGAGCAGGCAGCAGATAGCTCTATAAAGCCTGACAGCCATCATTGACTGCTGGTCATGCTCGAGGTCTGAATAGGGGCGGAGGGGGGGGGGGTCTCAACTCAATGCTACCAGATCTTTCTATTTGTTCATCTTTATAATGAACGTTCTCATAGACCAATAAGGTGGTGCAGGAAGGTGGCTGACCTAGGCTTGACTATCGCAGCTCATGTTGGGCATATATCTGCTGTATGTTTTCTAATACTAGTTTACATGGCTGTATGTTTACTGCAAGGACTCTGGATAAAGTGTCGTCTATTGCGGTAAAATGAGGACAACCATGCACAAAGATAATTACCCCATTACATGTACCATCTCTCTGCAAACGCGATACAACTTCAGACACTAAATCTTCTTTTTTTCATAATAAAATGTTCAGTTACTGTAAATAATTCAGCAGCTTTTCAGACTCTTTAGAAGAGTTGAACTAAAAAGTGATTTGCAGTCATATTGCAGTCAGCAGCACAAGGCTTAAAGACTCCTTTTATATAAAACTGGATCTCCGCCCACACGACTCACGACAAAAAAAAAATCTGAATTCTTCCCTTCCCTCTATAAAGGGTTATTCAACAGAGCTGCGAATAACTACTAATTATATCACTAACTGTACTCTTATTTGCTGCCATACAGGCCCCAGGGCAGTCTAAGTGATGGTGCAGCACTTCCACTGAAGGTGAGAGTATTTTTAAAGAGAAGTTTTATTTTCCAAAAGTCTTTCCCATCGTAACAAGCTCAGATAATCTGGTAAAAAGTCTCCCAAAATGAACCAAATTTAAAGTAATCCTTTCACAAACAGGGCCACTCAAAGCAAGCATATGATGAAAAAAGACATTGGTAGAAGGTTCCCCTTATGAAAGTTGCGTGTCAGATGATAAAGTCAATCAAATAATCAGTTGATCCAGACCTATAAGACAAAGGTCTTGTGATTTCAAGAATGGCTCTACCCATTTCATCTTCCCAGTGTTCCTATCAGTCAAATGGGTTTTAAAGGACCAATAATGATGTCTGAGTTTTTGGGGTAGTTCGCAATGCCAGACACACACAGTGTCACTGATCACATACCCCTAACTGTCCTGAAATCTAAGGGACTGTCCTAGAATTTTAACCAAATTCCATGATCCCGTAGAACCACCCTATGTCCATTGTCGGGTGCTGGAATGTTCCAGCACCTGATGCCTGTATCTGACTTCCGACCAGCACGGTGCCCATTCACAAAGTGAACCATTCAAAGCAAGCATATGACGAAAAAATTCATTGGTAGAAGTGCTCGCCATGAAAGCTGCATGTCCAAATAATCAGTCCACCCAGACCTATAAGGCATAAGTCTTGTGATTTCAAGAATGGCTTCATCCATTTCACCTCCCCAGCGTATCTATCGCTCAAATGGATTTTTTTTTAAAGGAGCCATAAAGATGCCTGAGTTTTTGGGGTAGTTCGCAATGGCAGGCACAGTGTCACTGATCCCATTCCCCTAACTGTCCTGATTTCTAAGGGACTGTCCTAGGATTTTAACCAAATTCCTTGATCCTATAGAACCACTCCATATCCAGTGTTGGGTGCTGGAATGTTCCAGCACCTGATGTCTGTAACTGACCTTTGACCAGCATGGGACCCATTCACAAAGGGAACCATTCAAAGCACGCATTTGATGAAAAAATACATTGGTAGAAGTGCTCGCCATGAACGCTGATTGTCCAAATAATTAGTCCATCCAGACCTCCAAAACATAAGTCTTGTGATGTCAAGAACGGCTCTACCCATTTCACCTCCCCAGCGTCCCTATCAGTCAAATAGGTTTATTTTAAAGGACCCATAAAGATGCCTGAGTGGCTTTTTCATTGGATGCTTAGCTTGTGGAAGGCTTATTAAAGGCGTAACAAAGGAGCAAACAGAACAATAATAGGTTCATCTCATCCAAAGCAGATAGAGGAAACCTCAGCAGAGGAATCCCCAAGAGATCTATAAAACCAGCAGGAGAATTGATCCAATGCTGCCCATCTGAAGCTGAAATATGCTTTGGGTGAGCTGACTTTTAACACACATTTCAAACTTGTCAAATGATTTGTAAAGACTGACGCACGGAAGTGCTAGGAGGAGGACATCATGTGGATTAGGATTTGGATTCACGAAGATGTAAATTGCATCAATATGACACTTTGTTGTAATCCTTATTTTTTTTTTAA
Organism: Nanorana parkeri; assembly: GCF_000935625.1. Classification (NCBI taxonomy): domain Eukaryota; kingdom Metazoa; phylum Chordata; class Amphibia; order Anura; family Dicroglossidae; genus Nanorana; species Nanorana parkeri. The sequence continues at coordinate 287,720 of NW_017307462.1, read as the reverse complement.
TTTTCATGCAATGCCACCACACATAGCATTATGTACAATCAGATAGTTATTACATGTATAGCACTATAATATTACACTCAATGATATGGATTATACAATTCCAGCAACTGCCACAGGATGGGGGAAAAAAGGATCCAACAGACGTAGTTTACCGAGGAACTATAGAGGGCATAGAAAACACTCCTTCTTTTGGCTGGATATGTGAATGTAAAATATGTATATGTTGCATTTTATATTTACACACACATTTTTTTTTCTCCTGACCACCCTCATAGCAGAAGCACTGAAGTCACCCAAGCCCTTCTCTCAGCAGTTGGCTCCCCCTCCCAGCAGCGAGTTATCAGCCTAGCTAATTCTGCTCCCTCTTACAGCAGTGACTTTGCAGCTCACATACACATTTTCTTTTCCCCTGACCATCCTCAAAATGCATAGCAGAAGCACTTGAGTGCAAGCCCTTCTCTCAGCAGCTTAGCTCCCCCTCTCAGCAGTGAGTTAGCAGCTCAGCCAATTCTGCACCTCCCTTTCAGCACTGACCTGTTCCCTCTATCAGGTGTGACCCATTAGCTCAGATCCCTCTGCTTTTCCCTTCCAGCACTGACCTGTTCCCTCTCTCAGCCGTGACCCATTAGCTCAGATCCCTCTGCTTTTCCCTTCCAGCACTGACCTGTTCCCTCTATCAGCAGTGACCCATCAGCTTACATCCCTCTGCTTTACCCTTCCAGCACTGACCTGTTCCCTCTATCAGTAGTAACCCATTAGCTCAGATCCCTCTGCTTTTCCCTTCCAGCACTGACCTGTTCCCTCTCTCAGCAGTGACCCATTAGCTCAGATCCCTCTGCTTTTCCCTTCCAGCACTGACCTGTTCCCTCTCTCAGCCGTGACCCATTAGCTCAGATCCCTCTGCTTTTCCCTTCCAGCACTGACCTGTTCCCTCTATCAGCAGTGACCCATCAGCTTACATCCCTCTGCTTTACCCTTCCAGCACTGACCTGTTCCCTCTCTCAGCAGTGACCCATTAGCTCAGATCCCTCTGCTTTTCCCTTCCAGCACTGACCTGTTCCCTCTCTCAGCCGTGACCCATTAGCTCAGATCCCTCTGCTTTTCCCTTCCAGCACTGACCTGTTCCCTCTATCAGCAGTGACCCATTAGCTCAGATCCCTCTGCTTTTCCCTTCCTGCACTGACCTGTTCCCTCTATCAGCAGTGACCCATCAGCTTACATCCCTCTGCTTTTACCTTCCAGCACTGACCTGTTCCCTCTATCAGTAGTAACCCATTAGCTCAGATTCCCCTGCTTTCCCCTTCCAGCACTGACCTGTTCCCTCTATCAGTAGTAACCCATTAGCTCAGATCCCTCTGCTTTTCCCTTCCAGCACTGACCTGTTCCCTCTATCAGCAGTGACCCATCAGCTTACATCCCTCTGCTTTACCCTTCCAGCACTGACCTGTTCCCTCTATCAGCAGTGACCCATTAGCTCAGATCCCTCTGCTTTTCCCTTCCTGCACTGACCTGTTCCCTCTATCAGCAGTGACCCATCAGCTTACATCCCTCTGCTTTTACCTTCCAGCACTGACCTGTTCCCTCTATCAGTAGTAACCCATTAGCTCAGATTCCCCTGCTTTCCCCTTCCAGCACTGACCTGTTCCCTCTATCAGTAGTAACCCATTAGCTCAGATCCCTCTGCTTTTACCTTCCAGCACTGACCTGTTCCCTCTATCAGCCGTGACCCATTAGCTCAGATCCCTCTGCTTTTACCTTCAAGCAGTGACTCAGCAGCCTTTCAGCTTTCTAATCTCTAATGTTAAACAAGAGCTCTAGGAGGTGGGATTGAACTGCTCAGTCACAGCTGGGAGTTGAGCTGCTGAGGGGGGAAGAAGACAAGGTAAGGGGAACTGCCGGAGTAGGGGAGCAGCTAGCGAATCAATGCTGGAAGAAGGAGCAGTGGGAGCTGAGCTACTAATTTACTGCAAAACAGGAAGCAAAGGACATCTGAGATTTTGACAGAATCACTTGAATGACCTCTTGCTGTGAATTTTGAGGATGAATTACCCCGCAGCGGCTGCAGCTACATAGGCCAGTGAGGTGTTTGTTTTAAATCTCATTTAATGCTTGTTAAAAAATATGTAGATACTTGAATGTCCATAGCCTGGCCCCAGGTTTACATTAAATACTGTAGCTAAAGAAGCAAAGCATTCAGCCGGCCTTCCACAAAGCCGCCCGCAATGCAAATCTTCAATCAGCAAATTATAGAGCAGAGTGTAGGGGTAAATTAGTGCTTTCACCCAGACTGGACATCACACAGAGGCCACATGCTTCCAGCCTGTAACCAGGAATATAAATACTGTATGTGAATGACAATCAATACAGAGAATAAAATACCAACCTGAGCCTTTGCCGAGGGGTGCGTGACAAGCAGGGAGAAAAGAGAATTACACAGCCATTAGTTCACTTGCGCCACGACAAAATGCCCTGCAGATGCTTAACACGTTTTTACATCTGAAATTTCTCTACGGCTGACACAGCACTCGTCACTTAACACTGATTACTTGTGGTGTAGAAACAAAGTATTCAATTCCAGATGGCAATAAAGTAGAAATGTGGCCAGGCTGCGGACAGTCCAACATTTACATATTCGAAAAGCTGAAGTTTAATCGGCTTATATTTCACCTTCTCGCCCCCCCCCCCCCCCCCCCATACATAATATTTTAAATAAA